>NC_081353.1:60356722-60441285 GCF_029784015.1 Lycium ferocissimum
GGAAAGATTCGAATTTGCATAAACTACGAAAAATCCCCAAAGGATGGGAAAAAAAAGATAACTTCCCTGCTAGAACATCCACGTCACTTCCAAGAATCGCCCCAGCATGAAGGGGCTACGGTCGGTTCGTCGGCTTGTTTCGCCGAATCTTGCCAAATACTCGTAAGCGAGAAGGCAACTGTTTGAAAAAACCGGCCTTTATCACCCCTTGGGGAGTCTTCCATTACAGGGTAATGTCGTTCGGCCTCAAAAACACCGGCGCCACATACATGAGAGCCAAGACTACTCTGTTCCATGATATGATGTATCGAGAAATCGAAGTCTATATGGATGATGTCATCATAAAGTCAAAAGAAAGCTTGGAGCACACCATACACTTGCGCAAGTTCTTTGATAGGCTTCGCAAATTCAATCTGAAGCTGAACCCTACTAAGTACGCGTTCGGAGTGCCTGCCGGAAAGTTGTTGGGATTCATAGTCAGCTGCAAGGGCATCGAACTGGATCCTACAAAAATCAAAGCTATCACGACCCAACCCCGTAGGCCGTGACTAGTGCCCGGCCCCAGGCACCCGGACATATTCGTCAATGCAGATCCTGGCTTAGCTTTACGCGTATACAAATATCGAGGCCCCGTCTCGAGAACACATCTCAAACACAAACATATATATATATATCAGAAGCCGGCAAGGCTATCACGGCGAATAGGATCGCCCGAAACATATAACATACCAACACACCTGTACAGGATAGACCTAACCCACATATGCGTCTGGACCTCTGGGCAGGACCAACGAGAATCTTATGACGGGACGGGCCCCGCCGTGCCCACTGAACAAACTCATACATATACAACGGACGAGTATATACCAAGATGTGGGCTCCGAAATAAAGGGAGCACTCCAATGAGGGAAATGGGTGTCTAGGCCGGCGGATCGTCGGGCGGCACGTACGTACTGCGGGCATGAAACGCGACCCCGAAGAAAGGGAGTCGGTACGGAATATGTGCGAGTATACAATCGAAATATACAATAATCAAATGCGAGTCATAATCGAAGCGGAAGTACGAGAAAGTAAGTACATATCCAAAAATACCAAAATGTTTACTTATTATAATATTTTTTCTCGAGAAAACAAATTGTGTATAGGACTCGGTATCACACCACACCGCGGGTCAAAATCCAGCGGCACTATCACATCACATAACATACCGCGGCCAAATACCCGGCGGCAATATCCACGAGAACACACCGCCGGCCAAATACCCAGTGACTGTATCCACGTAACATAACATACCGCGGCGAATACCCGGCGGCGATATCACGTAACGGCATACAAATCATTGTACAAGCCCAATAGAATAACCAAGCGAACTATTATATCCAAACAAGACAATAGCCAAATCAAATTTCCTACGAATATCACCGGGAACATTTCGGACGATCTTCGAATCCGTAGTCACGTACCGAATCATGGGTATACGAATCATTATTTCGGACTCGACGGGACAATTATATAATCATACTCGGGGGTGGAGAAAGGTAGTCATATTAAGTTCTTTCAAAGAGCCATGAGGTAAAGTCATCGGAAGAAGATTGGGATCCACGGACGACGTGACCCAATCCGGAGCCCGCTGCAGAAGCCATAGTCATGCGGTTATCGAACCATTATTACAAACTCGAAAGATAAGTAACACGATCGTACTTGAAGTGGGAATAAAAACCAAATCGAATTCTTTCAAAGAAGTCGTCGAGGATTATAAAAGAAAAGTTTGCCGGACCCGCGGATGGGTGTTGACCGAGTCGGGCCCGCCTATGAAAAATATACTTATCATATGCGCTACGATCACCTACGAGCATATCGAGGCAATCAAGGCCTTTACATGAAAAGATACGGGCGTTCGTAGTTACGGAACCTTTAAAGCAAACTTTTTATGCAAAAGTTGAAAATCAATTATTTCAAAGGCATAAAGGCCAATATTTCATCATATCAACATACGAATTTCCAAGAACGAATAAAAGTTATAAACCTGCTCGGATTGCGAAAATAGAATTTCCTCGAGGCTCGTGTCATAGCCTATTTGTAACTAAGGCATGCCAAAGAAGGAAGATTGAGCTTTACATACCTCGTACGCACTCAACGCTAGCTCAACTCAAGACAAATCCAACCTACGTCTCGGGCTGCCCAAGGTCTCTGAAATAAGCCATAAGATGCCAAACATTAGCTAGAGACATTTTGGGCATTTAATTCCATTTGGCCCTTAATTCTACGAGAAATTTGGGCAGCATTTACGTAAATAGGCCACCCCGAGAATTTAACAAGGCCAAATCAATCAACAACAACAACCAACCTAGCAACGTCAACGATCAATCCAGAAGGCAATACGACGATAATAACTGCTCTTTTCCGTGATTGACAACATTCATAAATTCAATTCAACGGCTTACCTTCAAGCCAACATCGATGCTTATACATTCAAATACACTTCCGAATCCATATCAACAACATTCAAGGACATCTTAAACAATTTACACAATATTTCCAACATAGAATTCATAGCGACGACGCCTAAAACACTAAGCGACATTAATGCGTTCTTTGTCATATTCCATGATCATTTTCGGCCAACACACAACATATATACATATTGATGATTCTCATTCATTCTTCACCCTACAATGATCATAACATGCTAACTAGACTTCAATTCATCACTTTAATACAACACAACACACACACGCATCCTGCACGGCTAAGCCTCGTACATATGGCCTCGGCTTGACATACTTTGTTTCATGATTTTCATCCATATTAACATACTACAACATACATACAACCTTTATACACATAAAACATAATGAAATCTCACCTTTCTTCTTCAACTCCCCAACTTGCTTAGGGTTTGCGATCTACACAACGGGTGGTTGGATGACCGAACAACCTTCCACGTTACTTAGGGACCTCGATTAGTGGTTTTGCATCGACAAAATATTTTTGGATTGGGCTTGAATGAGTTGATTTTCTTAGCTCTTGGCGAGAGCCTGCTTTTGGGGTCTTCAACTTCTAATTTTTTTTTTTCTAAGTGTTGAGAAATGAACTTGGATGACTTAGAAGTCATCTTTTGTATGTAAACGAGAAGCTGTACATGTGCTCTATTTGACACGCACCGTGTTGTTCCAATTAAAATTAATTCCTGAATTTGTAACTGGGCCGTTTTGATAATTAACGACCAAAGGAGCCATTTTGCATGATTTTCAAGTTTTAATTTATTCCAATTTTGGTCCCAATTTTCTAAGTATTCCATACCGACAATTTGGCTTACCTGACTTGTGGCTCCACGAAAATAAAGTCGAAAGGTCAAAAAATCAAGCTTTAACATCACGAATGGTTTGTCCTTAACTTATCATAATTAATCCGGATTGTTCCAATGTACAAAAATGCGGGATATAACAAAAGCAATCCAAGAATTGCCGCTGCCCAAAACTGAGAAGCAGGTCATGAGTTTCTTGGGAAGGTTGAACTACATTGGGCGATTCATAGCCTAGTCCACGGTGATCATGGAGCCAATCCTTCAATTGCCCAGAAAAATGCTCCCATGAATTGAACGGAGGAATGCCAAGGGGCATCCGACAAAATCAAAGATATCTCTCAATCCCAGTTCTAGTGCCGTCAGGGCAAGGGAGTCCTCTCTTCTTGTTTTGTTGGTATCGAAAAATACTTTCGGTTGTATGCGCTCGTGACGAAGAAGGCAAGAAGGAAAATGCCATCTACTATTTGAGCAAGAAGTTTACGCCACATGAGGTGTAGTACACGCTCGTAGAAAAGACACATTGCACTCGACTTGGATTGCTCGGAGGCCCGAGGAACTACTATCGGTGTTCACCACACGCCTCGTCATCCCAATGGATCCATTGAGATACGTTTTTAGGCAACCGATGCCCGTGGGAAAGTTAGCTAAATGGCAGATATTGCTAAGTGAATTCGATATCATATACGTAGCACAAAAGGTGGTCAAAGGACAAGCCATTGTCGACTTACTAGCAGAAAGCCCCGTCGATAACGAGCTTGAGCCTCTACGGACTTTCTTCCCAGATGAGGAGGTGCTAGCTATGGAGGAAGAGTTGACGAAATCATACAAAGGGTGGCGGCTGTTCTTTGACGAGGCCATCAATTACAAAGGATCAGGCATCGGGGCGGTGCTGTTATCAGAAATAGGACAACACTATTTGATGGCTGCAAAGCTCAACTTCAGGTGTACTAACAACATGGCAGAGTACGAAACATGTGTCCTCGGCCTCAGGATGGCATTAGACATAAACATACAGGAGCTGTTGGTAATCGGGGATTCCGATTTACTCATAAATCAGGTAAAAAGAAGTTGGGCGACCAAAAATGACAAGATACTCCCATATGTGAATTTGGTGCAAAAACTATGTGGGAGATTCAAGAACATCAATTTCAGGCATAACCTGAGAGCCCAAAATAAGTTTGCGGACGCATTAGCTACGATCACCTCTATGATCTAACACCTCGAAAGGGCTCACATCGACCCTCTTGAGATCACATTGAGAGAAAAATAGGCTCACTGCGCCCACGTCGAGGCTGAGTCGGATGACCAACCGTGGTACATTAACATCAAGACATACTTAAAGAAGGGAGAATACCTCCTTGAGAGTTTAGAAAATCAGAGAAAGACCATCAGAAGGCTGGCCAATGGTTTCTTCCTGAACAAACAAGTATTGTACAAAAGGACACCCGACCTCGGTTTACTCAGGTGTGTGGACGCCGAAGAGGCAACAAAACTACTAAGGGAGGTGCACGCAGTGGCATACGGGCCTCACACGAACGGATTCGTCCTCACAAAGAAAATCCTAAAGACAGGATACCCTTTGGATGACCATGGAGCATGATTCGTGCAAATTCGTGCGAGAGATGCCATCGATACCGGATACACGGATCTAATCAAGGTTTCTCCCATGCAAGGTTATATGCGATGAGCTCGCCATGGCCTTTCGTGGTATGGGGGATGGACGTCATAGGACTCATCGAGCCCCCGGCCTCCAATTGACATCGCTTCATTTTAGTCGCCATCGATTAATTTACTAAATGGGTCGAAACCACTTCCCACCTGAAAGTCGTGGCCGACTTTGTCAAAAAAAAATCTGATATGCCGCTTTGGTGCACCGGAATCCATCATAACAGACAATGGTGCCAATTTAAACAGTCATTTGATGAAGGACATCAGCGCACAGTTCAAGATAACCCACATGAACTCTCACGAATCTCTGAGCCCACGAGATGAATGGAGCCGTAGAAGCCCCCCAACAAAAAGATCGAAAATCCGAGAAAAATGATCGACAACTACGAAGGATTGGCATAAATTTGCTTTTATGCCTTTTTGGGGTACCGAACTACGGCCCACATTTCCACTGAGGCAACTCCATATCTCCTTGTCTACGGTACAAAAGCAGTCATACCTGCCGAAGTGGGAATCTCCTCGCTCCGGATCATCCAGGAGGCGAAACTGCAAGATGCAAAATGGGTTAGAAATCATTATGAACAACTGGCCATGATAGAGGAAAAGAGGATGGTGGCAGTATGCCACAGGCAACTATATAGACAAAAAATGTCTCGAGCTTTCAACAAGCGGGTTAGAACCCGAATCTTCCAGATCGAACAACTCGTGCTCAAGTGGGTCTTCCCTCACCAAGAGAAATATAAAGGAAAATTCGCGTCGAATTGGAAAGGGCCATGCATGGTCAGGAAAGTACTCTTGGGAAGAGCCGTAGTCTTAGCCGGGATGGACGGACAAGAGTGGCTAAGGCCGTCGACGCGGATGCGCTCAAGAGAGATACTACGTCTAAGTTCCCGTTTGCCTGTAATGTGTTGTTATTTCCTTATAGTCGTATCTTCTGCTCGTATTCGTACTAGAATAGGAGAAAAACAAATCATCTATGTAATGAACTACGCAATGACCTGACTTCCCTACGGTGGGATACGTAGGCAGTCCATATCGGACTCGGTCTCTTTATTAGTGAAACCAAAACTCAATCACTTTGTCCTGAACTATGTTCGACCTGAATTCCTGCTACGACAGGATACCTAGGCTCTTTCGACCACGGTCGGCACAAAAAAAAAATCGAGAAACCATTAAGAAAACCCCAGAGGCAATGAAGCAGGATAGAATCAACGCGATCAAACTATGAAGACCGAGACACAAGGACCGACCAGTGTCAACCCTACACTAGGACAGAATTTTTGAGAAGATCTCAAAAATTCCTATCCGGAACAATTAATAGGCAGATAGCAAGATAAGACCCTACACTGGGGCAAAATTTTTAAGGGAACCTCAAAAATTTGTAAATGATGAGAAGTAGCGGAGGCCGCTCAAGGCAAGCCCAAACTGAGGCAGAATTTTTGAAAAAGGTCTTAAGATTCTTCCATCAAGTTCGGGAGTCAGCAGTCATACCTCCCGGGAGATCCGAAAGACCGCACCTAAAGTCGCATGTCATGACAAAAGATTTTTCAAAAGTATAAAGAAATAATAATAACAAACATGTATATGTAGAACAAATGCGCTTTACTAATTTGTACTGCAGATTTCAAGAAAATATATACACCCGTTAGTATAAGCACGCTCCAAAATCGTTTCTAGGAATACCAAGGCCAAGAGGGTTCAGAAGGACGTCCAGAAGAGCCACCAGACGGGAGGAAAACAATGCTAATTGGCCTTTTAGGATATTCACAATTTTTTTGTAGATGCAGGTCTTAGCAAGAAAGCGATAGGACTGCGAAGGCCTAGCCCAGCAGGAACAACCCGTTTGACTGTCAGGAAAATGACAGGGCTATGAAGGTCGAGTCTGGTGAGAACAGCTCATTTGACTATCATGTACACCACAAGCAAATGAGAAAGGATACGTCCAACCAAAAGGGTAAGAAATGAACGACCCTAAAGGCATATCCGACCAAAAGGGTCATACGAAGAATGAACGACAAAGACCTATCCGCCATGAGGGCCGTAGCCAGCAAGACGAATAACAAAGACATGTTAGGTCAATAGGGTCGAAGTGAATGAGCGAAAAGACATATTCGACCAAAAGGGTCATGACAAAAAAAAAACAAATTCATATCAGATTCTTTCATTACACTACGGAAGAAAGAAAGATCATCCAGCTGCAAGGGTCATATCTGTCATCTTTTAATTCTTTTCAATTCTTTCATTTCCTGCTGCCGAGAAGGCTATTGCACGTTTATTTTCTACTGTCGAGAGGGCTATTGCACGTTTATTTTCTGCTACCGAGAGGGCCATTGCACGTTTATTTTCTCTTTGCTAAGAGGGTCATGCCGAGAGGGCGATTGCACGTTTATTTTCTGCTGCCGAGAGGGCCATTGCACATTTATTTTCTACAGCCGAGAGGGCTATGCCGAGAGGGCCATTCATTCATTCATACTGCCGAGAGGGCCATTCATTCATTCATACTACCGAGAGGGCCATTCATTCATTCATTCATTCATACTGCTGAGAGGACTATTCATTCATACTGCCGAGAGGGCCATTCATTCATACTGCCGAGAGGGCCATTCATTTTTACATCTTTGCCATTACATACTTACTTTTGGTTCAGAGAGGACCATTCATACAAATATCATGAAGACATCTACAATATTGTTGAATTTTGGAAGCAGGTGCACAATCTCCGAGAGAGAGCCAACCTGCTGAATCGGATCCAAACAAATTGCAGAGCAAACGTGAAACTTTTTCTTACGCAGCTGGCCAAGAGACGGTGCCTATGACAGTCAAGCTCTTCGGCTAGGACTTGAAAGTTACCCACTCTCAAACTCAGCCAAAATTTGTTCGCTTTTGATTTCTTTTACTAAAAACCACGACCGGTCGGGTACACACCGAAAAATCCGAGGCTATTCTCGTATAAGGGACATACTCTTCTCCAGTGGGTCAAACTACATGTGGCCTAATTCCCAAAGATCAGGGATATGTAGACAGGCTCAAAACCAGAGAGTCGGCCACCCTTCGATAAGTTTATGATAAAAACGAGCACAACACCGGTAATCTCAGGACTCTTCAGCTATGCACTTAAAAGTCTTTAATAAAGTCAAACTAAAAGTAGCCTAAATTCTCGTATAACCTGAGATATGTAGAAAACCCGAAAGCCAGGGTCCAGCCACACCTGTGCCTTACACGGAATTGACGAGCAAAATAAGTCGGGTCAGTCAAAAATCTGGGATAGTCAAATTTCGTTGCTCAGGGATGGTCCCGCCATCCCTGAACATTGAAGGGGCAGTTGTTGACACCTGATTTTTGACCTCTCGTGATTTATCTTAATTACTCGGGGTTCTTGGATAATAAATAAACTAATTTGCACCACTCACAGAGGATCTGAATGATTTTATATAATTATTCAGGCCAATATTTTACTCCTATGAATTAATAGAGGAACTTTCAAAGCTCCATTAATTACCTAGAAATTTATCAGCATTTTTACAGTATTTCTTACAGTATTTTACAATTTATCAAACAGCAAAGCAATTTTAAACAACTGTTCATTTAATTATGCAATATTAGATAAAATTAGATAAAAGGGCAATTTATATTATTTTTTATCCAAGGAATTCGAATAATTAAGAGAATTTATAGTTCTACCTCTCAGGACTTTGATTGTTGCCATATATGCATGTTTATGCCATTTTGGCAAAATTGTTTTAAATTTTGTTTTTAGTTTAATATTCTTCCACAAATGACCACCTCATAATTAACCAATCCATGGTTCAATATAACTGGGGTCAATTTTGCAAATGATGGACTTCAATGGCCTCAATTGAAATGTCCAAATCATAGGCAAATTAGTTAGGGACATTTATGCAAATTAGTTTTAATTGGTCAAATTAATTACCAAAATAAGGCTATATCTACAAATGGTCGATTGCAAGGATATTTCTGCAATTTGATTCCAAAGGTTGGCCATAATTGCATACCTCATTTAATTGAGGGTCAATTTGAGGCTATTTGATGAAAGATGAAGAAGATCAAGAAATTCAAGAAAACCAAGAAACACAAGATTGAAATTCAAGAGAAAGAAAGTCCAAGAAGCTCAAGTTTGAAGATCAATTTCTTTCAAGAATGGGAATTCTTGTTTCTTGAATCCTTTTCTAAATAGGTTTCTTGTTTCTTGATTTATATTATAGTAGGATTTAATTTCCTATCATTAGTAGGATCTTTATCCTTGTTCTAGTAGGATTTTAGTTTTCTTTATTCTTTTCCTTATAGAATAGGGATTTTACTTTTCTTGTTTTTAGCTATTTCCTTTCTAGAGTAGAATAGGGATTTGTAGTCATAAAAGAAGAGACCCTAGGCCTATATAAAGGGTTCTCATGACTTGTAAATATAGAATTCACGTTTTTGAGCTTAAACCCTAGTTTGCAATAGAGTTATTTTCTCTATTTGGTGTTCTTTATCCTTGTTTTTGGTTCCAAGCAAGGTGGTGATAGTCTTTACCTTGTTTTTAGTTGCGTGTGGTGTTTCTTTATGGCGTTAATTGATTTCAAGTGGTGACTTAGGAACTTTATTCGTTCTTGATCATTCAAGAATGCGTTTCTTGATTAAAATTCGTTCTATTTCATACCCAGAACCTTAATTTACTTTCCATTATTCCGGCCCCAATACTTACTTGATTTAAACGATTCAGTAGTTATTTTTATAGTTCAAATCGTCATCTTTCACATAGTTTTTGATCACTTTAATCCGACATCTGTAACTTGAGATACGTCCGTTTCTTGAATCTGCCCATCAAATTGCTTCAAGAACAAGATCCTAGTCGATTGGTTCTTTGTTAATTCGAAGAATCACATCAATTTGGTATCAGAGCACAGTTGAGGAGTAGGATGAATATGCAACCAAGAGGAGGACGTTTGGTTCAAGAAGATCAAAAATTATGGCAAAAGGAACCTCTTTTCCGCACTAGATGTACCTCCTATGGAAAGGTATGTTCGGTACTTATTGATAAAGGGAGTCATGTTAATGTTGTTTCAGAAGAGATGGTTTCTAAACTTAGCTTGTTAACGAAACCTCATCCATATCCTTATAGCGTCAAATTTGAGAATGATGATGGCGGTTTAGAGGTAACTCGTCAATGCCTAGTTTCTTTTTTTATTGGCAAAATATATAATGATCTTGTTTGGTGTGATGTAATAAAGATGGATGCTTGCCACTTATTACTTGGAAGACCATGGGTGTATGAAAGGTGTGCTAACTATGATGAATATCGTAATACGTATTCTTTTACAAAGGATGGACGAAAAATTAAGTTGGTTCCCTTGACTCCAGAAGATGTTGCTAAAAACTCCAAGTATGTTGATGATTCTTTTGTGACAAAATTACAAATCATTGGTCCCATCAATGTGGAATAGCAAACGGAGGAGAAGAATGAATTAGATCTATAAGTTGAGGATTTACCTCCAAAGTTTGATGAGGATCCATTAGAGCATCCAACCATTTGTGAGATTGAGTTTCCACCATTAAGAGCTTTTGAAAAGAATATAGATTTTGTTTCTTACTCCACACCAACCAAAGCAGCGTATTGCATAGGACCAATAGTCTATGAAGATTTGGAAGGGAAAAAGGACGAGTTTCTGAAAAAAGAGTCTCTGAATGAGAGTTTAATATATGATGTAGTTCGAGCAAGAATTATTCCTCAAAAGGATGAACCTTTGCAAGAATGTGTCAATTTACGATCTCTCAATTTCATTGAGGTTAATGGCTATAACCATGTCAAATGCAGGTGTAGCAAATTTGTCAAGGAGTTCTTAAGAAGACATGATTTGATCTCCAACCTTGATCCAAAGGTAGTTGAATTTGATTTATATAAAGGTTTTCATGGCACTATCTCAGATTTTTCATGCAAACACCACATAGGCACGAGAGTTTTCAAGATTCATGAAGATCAAAATGAAATAAGTTTTGATCATGGCTTAAACATTGAAGGTCAGTTTAAGATGATATATTTGAGAGATCATGGAATAAAGTTACTACTAGGAAAGTGGGATTTGGTTCGGCCATATGCACAGCTTTTTGACAACATGATGAAGCTCTATGACAAGCTAGAAAAATGCAACTTAGAGCCTGGTGAGTATGGTTTGTTCCCAATTTTGTTTGCTAATATTTCATCGTTTATCGAGCCTTTAGACTCGAGGACGAGTCTTTCTCAACAAGGGGAGAATGATGAAAGATGAAGAAGATCAAGAAATCCAAGAAAACCAAGAAACACAAGATTGAAATTCAAGAGAAAGAAAGTCCAAGAAGCTCAAGTTTGAAGATCAATTTCTTTCAAGAATGGGAATTCTTGTTTCTTGAATCCTTTTATAAATAGGTTTCTTGTTTCTTGATTTATATTATAGTAGGATTTAATTTCCTATCATTAGTAGGATCTTTATCCTAGTTCTAGTAGGATTTTTGTTTTCTTTTTTCTTTTCCATATAGAATCGGGATTTTACTTTCCTTGTTTTTAGCTAGTTCCTTTCTAGATAGAATAGGGATTTGTAGTCATAAAAGAAGAGACCCTAGGCCTATATAAAGGGTTCTCGTGACTTGTAAATATAGAATTGACGTTTTTGAGCTTAAACCCTAGTTTGCAATAGAGTTATTTTCTCTAGTTGGTGTTCTTTACCCTTGTTTTTGGTTCCAAGCAAGGTGCTGATAGTCTTTACCTTGTTTTTAGTTGTGTGTGGTGTTTCTTTATCACGTTAATTGATTTCAAGTGGTGACTTAGGAACTTTATTTGTTCTTGATCATTCAAGAACGTGTTTCTTGATTAAAATTCGTTCTATTTCATGACCATAACCTTAATTTACTTTCCATTGTTCCGGCCTCAATACTTACTTGATTTAAATGATTCAGTAGTTATTTTATAGTTTAAATTGTCATCTTTCACATAGTTTTTGAATCACTTTAATCCGACGCCTATAACTTGAGATACGTCCGTTTCTTGAATCTGCCCATCAAATTGCTTCAAGAACAAGATCTTGGTCAATTGGTTCTTTGTTAACTCGAAGAATCACATCAATGTTGAAAGATGAAGAAGATCAAGAAATCCAAGAAAACCAATAAACACAAGATTGAAATTCAAGAGAAAGAAAGTCCAAGAAGCTTAAGTTTGAAGATCAATTTCTTTCAACAATGGGAATTCTTGTTTCTTGAATCCTTTTCTAAATAGGTTTCTTGATTTATATTTTAGTAGGATTTAATTTCCTATCATTAGTAGGATCTATATCCGAGTTCTAGTAGGATTTTAGTTTTCTTTATTCTTTTCCTTATAGAATAGGGATTTTACTTTCCTTATTTTTAGCTATTTCCTTTCTAGAGTAGAATAGGGATTTGTAGTCATAAAAGAAGAGACCCTAGGCCTATATAAAGGGTTCTCATGACTTGTAAATATAGAATTCCCATTTTTGAGCTTAAACCTAAGTTTTGTAATAGAGTTATTTTCTCTATTTCTTGTTTTTTATCCTTGTTTTTGGTTCCAAGCAAGGTGGTGATAGTCTTTATCTTGTTTTCAACTTGCGTGTGGTGTTTCTTTATCACGTTAATTGATTTCAAGTGGTGACTTAGGAACTTTATTTGTTTTTGATCATTCAAGAGCACGTTTCTTGATTAAAATTCATTCTAGTTCATACCCAGAACCTTAATTTTCTTTCCATCATTCCGCCCTCAATATTTACTTGTTTTAAATGATTCAAGTGTCATTTTTATAGTTCAAATCGTCAGCTTTCTCCTCATCTTGAAATCACATAATTCTGAGAAGTATAGCCCGATTTACGTCCGTTTCTTGAATTCTGCCCATTAATCGTTTCAAGAACAAGATCCTGGTCGATTGGTTCTTTGTTCACCCGAAGAATCACATAACTATTTCTGCAAAATGAGTTTAAAACGCTTTGTTAATTTTATTAAATCTTCATTCGACCTCATTTTAATTATTTCTCTGTACGACTGCGTGCCTCAAACGACAAACTATTTTACTAAAATTCCTATTCTACCCCTACGAGCCTATATTCACTACATATACGCGTATATACACCCATGATATGCAAATACATTTCAAAGTTTTTTTTTTTTTAAGAAAAAAAAAGGCCAGGACCAGCTTACAAGGAGGCCAGACCCGGCCCAATGATACATATACTCCCTCAGCATAACAAAATATAGGGGAGGGTGTCATTTGCAAATTCGTTTGAGGGGGGATAGGGTAAAACCCTAAGCCGCCTCTTACACCCCTACACCCGCCTTTCTATCTCCTCTTCTGCAACAGCCGTCACATTGCTGTGCCTCGCGAACGTCACGACCGTGACGTCGATGGCATGACAAGCACAGAAAAAGGTCGAGGACCCCCATGCTTTTGTCAAATCGCACAATTTTCATGCCAAACAGGCCCTTGGAGATACAATCTGAGTTTTACTTTTACCTTTCGTGCTTTTATAGTTGTTAGATCGATTTCCAGCCATTGATAGTTTCTGTTGTCAAATTTGAACCCTTGGATCGAGTTTACTGAGTTCAAATTTGTGAATCTTGTGTTATTCCCACATCGGTGTTGAAGAAGAAAGTTTGATTTTTGGGGTTCTATAAATGGAACCCCATATTTGAGGGAAAAAAAGTGGGGCTTGGACAAAGACAAGTTTATAAGCTTAAAACTCAGATTTGAGAATCTCATACTCGAATCTCTAAGTTTAAGAGCATTTTTGTTTAAAATTTCAGTATTTTAAGGGTCTATTTTGGCTCAAGTTTTAAAAAATTTATTTTTCTGGGTCGTTGGATGAGTTTGGAGAGTGGAAAGGTGCTCTCCAGTTCATTCTTGGCAGAGGTTGCGCCCAAAAAAGTTAATAATCTTTTTGTTTATTGCTCTTCCTTCAATTTTGTTAGATTCTGCCTTAGTTTGTTGCTTTGATTAGTTGTTCTTGTTAATAGTAGATAGTTGTTTAGTCTAGTCATTATATTAATGCTTGTTTAGTTAGTTAAAGTTTGGTACTGTTAGTGTAAATTTAAATGATGTAGGTTAGTATTGTTGTCTTATGACCTTGGACTAGAATGTGTTTTATCTGGAATAAGAATGACCATCTAATGAGGTAGTTGTGTTAATTATTGATCCAGTAGTATAACATGTTATGTACATTGTAAAATGGTATTGTTTTTAACTTTGATTAGAGTTAGATTGTATTGCTAATGTTGATGCTCTGTGCCATACGTGCTTGATCTGTTTTTCTTTGAATTTAGGCCAAAATGAATCATGTTAGAACAAAAGGGACTAGTGATGATTGCTTGGTAGTGGTCTAGGGCTGTTAGTGTGATATAAGTGGCGAAATGGATCGGTTGGTTTGCTTGATGGTCTGTTAAAGAGGAAATGGGCTGATCATTTAAGTTTGTCTTGTCTCTAATGTCATATTTTTTATTGTCTGTGTTGTTCATGACATGTTCTGGGAGTATAGGTTGTTGAAATGGCTGTATATTCTTAAAAATGATTACTTTGGGTCTTATGTTAATGTGTTCTTGTCTGGGGTGTGAGTTTTACCTACTGGCTGTTAGTAAGAGGTTCATTTTGATTGAAAGTAACTTTAAAAATGTAAGGGGTGGCAATTCTCATTTGGTTTTCTGCTTTAAAGATTCTTGTGAAACATCCCATTTAAGCTTGACCTTTGCATCTGCATATTAGCCTCTTGTCTCCACTTGCTTGTTTGAAGTTGTCCTCATCTGGTGTTTTATGGTTACTTGTTTTGAGTTTTGTGAGAACATTGACCTCTGCTAAGGAAAAGTGAGGTTGTTTTAGTGTTGATCTTGCAAGCATGAAGTTCTGTGTCACTCCATGATCATGTGAACTAGACTATTTTCTTCTGATATGTCATATATTTAGATGATGGTGCTCAGTTTGTAATCTATAAGCCCTGTTCTGTGTCTTTGTTTAATATTCCTGGACTGCTTCTATATTCCCTTGCATATGTATCACATGAACCATATATTGAGCCTGTTGTTCTCTCCCATTATAGCTGCATTTTGGTTAGCATTGTCTTGGCATAGTAAATCTTACATTTCACTTAGTTAGCCTGCATGATTCTGTGGCTTGAAACTCCAAAGTCCTACTTTTCTCTTGCTTGCTGCATCACTTGTTAAAACACCATTGTTCAATGTCAAATTAACCATGCTATGCCTGCTTTTATCAGAATGCCATACTGTTATACTTGTTCTGTCCATTCTTGTCAAAAACCTGCATGGCTTTTTCTAAATATATGTCCCCTTTCACCATGTTTGTCTTGTTTTGAGAGTTTCAAATGAAGTAAGTTGACTTATTCATGGCTATCTGCTTTCAAGGTTCATTTGAGTGTTTAAGATATCTTCCTTCATTTGTGTCAAGGCCTTAGGCCACATCTTTACCCTATCTTGCCTTGTCTGTCATGTTCATTATTTGATTTAGGGTAGCCTGCTTATCTTGCAATGGTAAACCTTGTGTACCTTTCCTCATCTTCTCTTCTCTTCCTACATGACTGTTAATATGTAAATTCATGCCTGCCATCCTACATCCCACTTCGGTACATTGTACAACCCCTCTAAGTGTTACTCTAAGCTGTAGCAGTCCATTATAATCATATGCATTAACCATGACTATTTTGATGTCTTCTGCTTTAGAATGCTAGTGTACATGGCACTTACCCCATCATGATATGTATGAATGTGTCTCTTGTGTGATCATGACCATGCCTCCTCTTGTCTAAATTTGTTGGCCTTGATATCAATGTGATGCACCATCAGCTTTTACTTGTGCCTTGGCTCACCTGATTTGTTATATCCCGTATTTTATGCGTTCGGATGAGTCGGGATAATTGCGAAAGTTAAGGTTAGACCATTTTCCAAGATTATTTTTGTGTAAAGGTCGTTGGCGAATATTAATTATGAACATTATTAGTATGGAAATATTGTGAGAGGTTGAGGGCGAAAAAGGAAAATTCGCAAAATGGTTCATGGAAATATTTAAAAAGGCTAGGGGCAAAATGGTCATTTCACGGGAATTCAAGAAAATTCCAAAAGGGGCCATATTGGCCATGTGAAGAAAAAGAATGGAAAAGGGTGACTAAAATGATAAGTCATCTTTTAAAAAAATAATAGAATAAAAGAAAGAAAACTCTAGAAAAATGAAAAGGAAAAGGAAAGAAAAATCTAGAGAAAATTTGAAATAAAAAAATAAGGCATGTGCATGATCATGTGACACATATATATATATATATATATATATATATATAAGAGAGGGGTGTTCATACTTGGAGAAGGAGAAAGAAAGAAAGAAAGAAACAAAGAGAGAAAACAAAGGGGAGGCCATTCGGCCAACCCCATGGAAACTTAGCTATGGGAAATCTTGTCCCAAAAAATTATTTCTTCATGTATTTCTACTAATTCAGGGTCCTCTACAACATGGCGAAGTTGTTTCGGAAGATAAGTCGTTCGTTTCGCCGTTTTCGCATTCTAGCCAAGTGAAGAAAATTGAAGGAAAAGGGAAAGATTTAATTCCCTTTTGCATGTTACGAAAGCTTTGTTTATGTTGTGGAATGTAGGAAAGGATAAAACTCATGAGAATATGGAAGTTGGCATGGTATTTGTATATATGCATGTGTGGGTGTATGTGTAGTTAGTATAAGTAAGATAAGTTGAATTTTATGTTGTATTCTAGTTGTGGTTATGGTGGAATTCACATTGGAAATGGAAGTTGAATGAATTCGATAGAAGTTGAAAATATGGAATGTGGCCGTGTGGCATGGAAAATTGGAAGGAGGATGAATTCATTTTATTTAGTGTATTAGTTGTGTCGTTATGGTTTTGTGATGCAAATAGAAGGTTAAGGATTCTTGTTGGCTTGAGAATTGGTTGTAAAGTTGTTGTAGGAAAATTAGTGAAGTTATGGGAAATTTGTATAATTTTGGAAATGAATTGTTAAGATGCAAATTATGATGATTGTTGATGGGATTGGAAGATGGAAACATGCTACGAATATGTATGTTAAAGATTAGAAGTTTTGGATGCAATATGGCTTTGGTGGAAAGTTTGTATAACTTGAATATTTTGTGAATAATTTGTAGAAATGATATGAAATGTTTCCGAATTGTATTTGAATGGTTTTGGATTAGCAAATAAATATGAAAACATTGATATTGGTTTGGAAGTGCGAAGTTAGGTTGGAAGTTGTCGTACTATTTGGAAAAGAAAACAATTTATATTAGAAGGCGTTTTAAATCGATTGTTGATGTTATTGGTATTGTTGTTGGTTTGGTTGTTGATATTTGGGCCGAGCCATAATTCTCGGGACGGTGTATTTACAGGGGAGGTGCTGCCGAAATTTTGGCAGAAAATAAGTGAACTTATTTGGAAGATTACGACAAGTGTTGGTTGAAATTGAAATCTTAAAGTCTTACGATTAACATTTGGTAATTGCGACCAAATTGTAGATTTTGGCGGGTTTGAGGCTTGATTTTGGAGACGTGTAGAAAGCGGAAAAGGTATGTAAAGTCCTTCCTTTCCTTCTTATGGCATGTCTTAGCTATATTAGGTTGAAGTCTGAGCCTCGGGAAAGGTTAATTGGCATCGAGATTCGAGTTTAATTTTGGTTACTATTCATTCAGCATAATTGAATTACTTTCCTTACATTTTGTTGGACAAATGTTTAAACTTCCTTAACTTCCCAAACGAACCCGGATTGCTTTGAAACTTTCACAGATGCTCCCATAGGGTCTAATATTCGTAAAATTCGGTACGCCACCTCGACTTGACCCGAGGTGGGCCCGCTAAGCCCGAATCTGCTCCTATTGTGTTACTAATTTGTTTTGAGCAATAATTAAAGGAAACTTTTAGATACTCCCTCAATAAATAACGATAAGTGTCTTGATTATCTCTTGAATCTTATGACATAGTTTGAAGTATAAGACGATCCTAGAAAGTTTGTTTGGATATGATTCGTAGGCCCTCTCTGATATGAACGGTCCCGGCACAAATATTCGACATAAATACTCCGACACGAGTAGCCCGATACGAATATTTGATACAAGTATTCTGATGTGAAAATTCTGATATGGATATGCGGTTCGAAATAAGAAATCAGTTATAAGTAATTTAATGTAAATATTTGGCAAAAGTACCTTGATGTAAGTATTCTGACATAAGTAACCTGATATAAACATTCCGAAAGGTATATGATATAAGGATAAACTGGAATACGAATTTGTTTCTTTGAGTTCCCAGAGTATTAAGAAATGATTTGTATGTGTGTGATGTTATGATTTATGTGTATGTCTGACCGGGCTCGGAGTGCTGTGGTATCTGTCCGCCTCCGGTACCGTGGTTATATGATAATATATGGCGGGGTTTGTGGTATATGTCCGCCCCCGTGCTATGACACGCGGCCCGGGGTCTTTGTGGTATATGTCCGCCCCCGAGGCACCGCGATATGCGACCGGAGTCTTTGTGGTATCTGTCCGCCTCCGAGTGCGTGATTGTGCCATGATATGTAACCGGGAGCCGTGGTATATGTCGCCCCCGAGGTATCGGATCTTTGTGGTATATGTCCGCCTCCGAGTATCGTGGATAAGTGACCCGGGGTCTTTGTGGCATCTGTCCGCCCCCGGTATTTTGATGTGGTATATGAGGTTGGCATGTGTAATATGATCTGTGTTAGTGTTCTGTTCGTTCTGCACCCCTGACTCCGACTTCGGTTCTGTCTGGTACACTTCTGTACGTCTGTCTCCGATCATGAATCTGTCTGATATATCTCAGTACTTCTGATTCTGATTTCGTCTGGTATGTCTTCTGTACCTCCGATTCTGTATACCAATCTCCCGCACCTCCGATCACAATAAGGCTCTGTCCGATATACCCCTGCACGTTTGATTTCGATTATGATTTGTTAGTTGCATTCCCGTACATTTGGATTGGTTTATGATTTTGTTACACTATTTTCGACTTTACATACTCGGTACATATTCCGTCTTGACCCCCCCATTCTTCGGGGCTGCGTTTCATGCCGCGCGGTACTCCCCGGATGATTAGCGGCCATTATAGAAGATGTTCCGGTTTGGGTTGGCGACTCCACTTGCTCCCGGGTGTTCGAGTCGAGTTTGTATGATATGTTTTACGGATGGATGTTAGAGACTTTGCGTACAGCGTCGTGGGTGTTGGTTGTCGATCGTAAGCGGCTCCATCGGCCGATACGTCATATGTGATTGGTTTTGTTTGACTACGAAATTTATGTAATTTGAAAGCAACGAAAAGAATTATTTGAAAAAAAGTTATACTTTGCATTTTATCTTTATTTGGAAAAAAAAAAAAAAAATCTATGTGCGTAATAAGAGTACGTAGGGTTCGCTCGGCTCCGGATGTGGGGTCGGGTGCCCATCGCACCCTAATAAGGTTAGGGTGTGACAAAGTGGTATCGGAGCGAGGTACGTCCGTGGGGTTGTACGCAAGGTCGTGTCCGGTAGAGTCTGTTTATGGTGTGAAGCGCGCCACGTTTATAAACGAGGAGGCTACGGGCATCTAGGAATTGTTGACCTTCTTTCTCGTCATAGATCGTGCGATAGAGCAGTCATAGGAGAATGAAATAAGAAATTCCATCGTAAGCCTTACATACGACGAAAGGAGGTAAGTGTGGATATATTTGATCGATTACCGAGACCGACGATTCTGGATGGCAAAAGTGTGATATGAAGTTATATACTCGTAAGGTATTGATGGCATTCGCGGTGTACGATTTCGGCTAATAAGAATTGGTAAAGGTAGTGTGGAAGATCAAAAAGGGTAAAATAGTAAATGTACAAGAAAGGACGTGCTACGAGCATGTGTCGAGAATACGTGAAACCTTGGCGGCTCAGTTATGTAGTAAGGGTCATGTGTGGAAGTGGACGTGATTACACCGGCGTTACGGGACCGAATCTGTCGAAGTTGCGGAGTTAAGCGTGCTCAGGTGGGAGCAATTTCAGGATGGGTGACCCCCCTGGGAAGTATGCCAAAACTTCCACAAATGTTGATCCAAGAGACAAATGGAAAAATAGGATGTACAGGCTGGTTGGAGGTCATAAAAGGTCACATAGTACGCAACAGGTTGGATCGAGAAGAGACGGGGAGTATGCTACGGCTTTGGAATCGGGATAGGCTTGAACGACGTTTGGAAGTACTTTGTGGATTAGTTGATAATAATTATGTATATACATATAAATGCGTATGATGCCTCATGGTGATTGAATTAGTGGACACGTGTGTCCCGACGTGGCTGTTGGCGTGTAAGGAGCCCTTATAAAAGGGGGAGAATATATCATGTCGGACTTAATAAGAATGAGTACGAAGAAAAAGAACAATGGTACGAAGGGATCCTCCGGAGTATTATATCACCCATAAGGTCGGTTGAACATTCGAGGACGAATGTTCTAAAGGGGAGGATGTTATATCCCGTATTTTATGCGTTCGGATGAGTCGGGATAATTGCGAGAAGTTAAGGGTTAGACCATTTTCCAAGATTATTTTTGTGTAAAGGTCGTTGGCGAATATTAATTATGAACATTATTAGTATGGAAATATTGTGAGAGGTTGAGGGCGAAAAAGGAAAATTCGCAAAATGGTTCATGGAAATATTTAAAAAGGCTAGGGGCAAAATGGTCATTTCACGGGAATTCAAGAAAATTCCAAAAGGGGCCATATTGGCCATGTGAAAAAAAAAGAATGGAAAAGGGTGACTAAAATGATAAGTCATCTTTTAAAAAAATAATAGAATAAAAGAAAGAAAACTCTAGAAAAATGAAAAGGAAAAGGAAAGAAAAATCTAGAGAAAATTTGAAATAAAAAAATAAGGCATGTGCATGATCATGTGACACATATATATATATATATATATATATATATAAGAGAGGGGTGTTCATACTTGGAGAAGGAGAAAGAAAGAAAGAAAGAAACAAAGAGAGAAAACAAGGGAGGCCATTCGCCATGAAAACCCCATGGAAACTTAGCTATGGGAAATCTTGTCCCAAAAAATTATTTCTTCATGTATTTCTACTAATTCAAGGGTCCTCTACAACATGGCGAAGTTGTTTCGGAAGATAAGTCGTTCGTTTCGCCGTTTTCGCATTCTAGCCAAGTGAAGAAAATTGAAGGAAAAGGGAAAGATTTAATTCCCTTTTGCATGTCTTAAAGCTTTGTTTATGTTGTGGAATGTAGGAAAGGATAAAACTCATGAGAATATGGAAGTTGGCATGGTATTTGTATATATGCATGTGTGGCCGTGTGTGTGTAGTTAGTATAAGTAAGATAAGTTGAATTTTATGTTGTATTCTAGTTGTGGTTATGGTGGAATTCACATTGGAAATGGAAGTTGAATGAATTCGATAGAAGTTGAAAATATGGAATGTGGCCGTGTGGCATGGAAAATTGGAAGGAGGATGAATTCATTTTATTTAGTGTATTAGTTGTGTCGTTATGGTTTTGTGATGCAAATAGAAGGTTAAGGATTCTTGTTGGCTTGAGAATTGGTTGTAAAGTTGTTGTAGGAAAATTAGTGAAGTTATGGGAAATTTGTATAATTTTGGAAATGAATTGTTAAGATGCAAATTATGATGATTGTTGATGGGATTGGAAGATGGAAACATGCTACGAATATGTATGTTAAAGATTAGAAGTTTTGGATGCAATATGGCTTTGGTGGAAAGTTTGTATAACTTGAATATTTTGTGAATAATTTGTAGAAATGATATGAAATGTTTCCGAATTGTATTTGAATGGTTTTGGATTAGCAAATAAATATGAAAACATTGATATTGGTTTGGAAGTGCGAAGTTAGGTTGGAAGTTGTCGTACTATTTGGAAAAGAAAACAATTTATATTAGAAGGCGTTTTAAATCGATTGTTGATGTTATTGGTATTGTTGTTGGTTTGGTTGTTGATATTTGGGCCGAGCCATAATTCTCGGGACGGTGTATTTACGGGGGGAGGTCTTTGCCGAAATTTTGGCGAGAAAATAAGTGAACTTATTTGGAAGATTACGACAAGTGTTGGTTGAAATTGAAATCTTAAAGTCTTACGATTAACATTTGGTAATTGCGACCAAATTGTAGATTTTGGCGGGTTTGAGGCTTGATTTTGGAGACGTGTAGAAAGCGGAAAAGGTATGTAAAGTCCTTCCTTTCCTTCTTATGGCATGTCTTAGCTATATTAGGTTGAAGTCTGAGCCTCGGGAAAGGTTCTGTGCATCGAGATTCGAGTTTAATTTTGGTTACTATTCATTCAGCATAATTGAATTACTTTCCTTACATTTTGTTGGACAAATGTTTAAACTTCCTTAACTTCCCAAACGAACCCGGATTGCTTTGAAACTTTGTGATGCTCCCATAGGGTCTAATATTCGTAAAATTCGGTACGCCACCTCGACTTGACCCGAGGTGGGCCCGCTAAGCCCGAATCTGCTCCTATTGTGTTACTAATTTGTTTTGAGCAATAATTAAAGGAAACTTTTAGATACTCCCTCAATAAATAACGATAAGTGTCTTGATTATCTCTTGAATCTTATGACATAGTTTGAAGTATAAGACGATCCTAGAAAGATTGTTTGGATATGATTCGTAGGCCCTCTCTGATATGAACGGTCCGGCACAAATATTCTGACATAAATACTCCGACACGAGTAGCCGATACGAATATTTGATACAAGTATTACGATGTGAAAATTCGATATGGATATGCGGTTCGAAATAAGAAATCGATTATAAGTAATTTAATGTAAATATTTGGCAAAAGTACCTTGATGTAAGTATTCGACATAAGTAACTTTGATATAAACATTCCGAAAGGTATATGATATAAGGATAATTGGAATACGAATTTGTTTGAGTTCCCGAGTATTAAGAAATGATTTGTATGTGTGTGATGTTATGATTTATGTGTATGTCGCCGGGCTCGGAGTCTTTGTTGTGGTATCTGTCCGCCTCCGGTACCGTGGTTATATGATAATATATGGCGGGGTTTGTGGTATATGTCGCCCCCGTGCTATGACACGATAGTCTTTGTGCGTATATATCTCGAGGCACCGCGATATGCGACCGAAGTCTTTTGTGGTATCTGTCCGCCTCAGTGCGTGATTGTGCCATGATATGTAACCGGGGGCGTGGTATATCCCGAGGTATCGGACTTTGTGGTATATGTCCGCCTCCGAGTATCGTGGATAAGTGACCGGGGTGCTTGTGCGCATCTGTCCGCCCCGGTATTTTGATGTGGTATATGAGGTTGGCATGTGTAATATGATCGTGTTAGTGTTGTTCGATTCGCACTTTTGACTCCGACTTCGGTTCATGTCTGGTACAATACGTACGTACGTCTCCGATCATGAATACGTACGATATATCTCGGTACTTTTCGATTTCGTCAGTATGTCTTCGTACCTCCGATTACGTATACCAATCTCCGCGCCTCCGATCACAATAAGGCTCCGTCCGATATACCCGCACGTTTGATTTCGATTATGATTTGTTAGTTGCATTCCGTACATTTGGATTGGTTTATGATTTTGTTACACTATTTCGACTTTACATACTCGGTACATATTAAAATCCCGGCCACATTCTTCGGAAATTGCGTTTCATGCCGCGCGGTACTCCCCGGATGATTAGCGGCCATTACGAAGATGTTCCGAGTTTGGGTTGGCAGCTCCGCTTGCTCTGGAGTGTTGCCGAGTCGAGTTTGTATGATATGTTTTTACGGATGGATGTTAGAGACTTTGCGAGACGGCGTCGTGGGTGTTGGTTGTCGGTCGCAAGCGGCTCCATCGGCGTCGATACGTCATATGTGATTGGTTTTGTTTGACTACGAATTTATGTAATTTGAAAGCAACGAAAAGAATTATTTCTGAAAGTTATACTTTGCATTTTATCTTTATTTGGAAAAAAAAAAAAAAATCTATGTGCGTAATAAGAGTCTGTGGGTTCGCTCGGCTCCGGATGTGGGGTCGGGTGCCCATCACACCCTAATAAGGTTAGGGTGTGACATGATTCATCTTGCAACACCTAGCATTTGGATCTTCTTCTTTCATCTCTGTAGTGTCTATATCTGCTGCTTGGGTTGCCCGTTGAATCTTATTTTTGCACCATACTATGAACCCCATATGGCCTGACTAAACTGATATTTGTGACCACCGTTGAGTTGTTTGTCCCTTCTGCTTCTCACATTAGCCTTCTTTGTCCATTATGCACCTTTATATCTTTGAAGTGAGACACCTTACGCACACCTTATATGAACCTTGAAGTTGCTTGATTGTTTGCCTAAGACATAAGTTGAACACATCCATGCTTTGTGATATATGTGCCTTGACACTTCTATAACTGCTGCCTGCTACATGGTTTACCATGGCTTATCTTAGCCATACTTCCATTAGTGTATTGCTTCTATGCTCACATGCTTTGCTGTGTTCATTTCAGTGCTACCTGTTCCCTCTGTATTTGCTGTGATCTTATATACTTTGTGCTCTCTTTGTTCCTTCTCAAATGGTGTTTATTAATTCGAGGCCAAGTATGGTAATTCGGGGTTGTTCTAATCTCCCCGGTGTTAGCCATGCCTGGGGTCCTTCGAGGCCCCTTGGAACTTGTGCGACATCCGGAATACGGGGTTAGGACCTAGTCCCCATACCATACTAAGTCTTGGATTAATTCAAATAGTCATTTGGAAAAGCAGACGGGTAAGTATGGATTAAGTATTGATTGTCCTACATGTGTATATATATGCGTGTGTGTTTATACCTTTTAGTAGTTTATCTTAGTGATAAGTTCAGTGTATATAAACTAACCGGTATTTTCTTTTCTTTCCTCCCCTTCCTCCTCTCACGTGGCTGTTCGGGTCAAAGGCATAAAACCACCGATTGGGCCTAAGGCCTAAATAGGAATATTACTTCAAATAGATTCCAAGAAGGCAAAGAAGATAGCGAGGCGCGCAGAAGGCCCAGCCATGGGTGAAAATGGCCAACTAGGGGCTTGGTACGCCCCTAGTCTAACTTAGCTCCTTTAAATTAATTGTATTTATTGTTGCATTTGTATTTGAAACTTGTATTCAAAACTCATATATATAGTGGAAACTTGTGATTGGAACTAGAAGTCTTAGGACAATGATTCTTATGCCGTTTAGTTGACTTTAGATACCCGTACGCGATTTTCAAAACCACGGACTTAAAACTCAAACGTTCTATGACTAAGTATGCAAATGGGATGATTCAAACCACTTTCAAAAATACAAACCTATAATGGATTTTCTAAGTTAAAAGGTATAATCATAATGGCACAAGAATTTCACAAGAACTAAGTTTTGATCAACTCAATATAAACTGAATTTTCAAATCAGTTTCGGATAAAATGATAAGCTTTATTTTGACAAATCTGGACTATGTCTTAAAAACGAAATCAGAAAAACCTGATTTTTTACAAGTTAATAAACACTCATCATTGTCTCGGCCTAACGCAAGGCCTAAACTAATGCATATTTTCAGACGGGATATATTTTGTTTAAATGTATAAAATGCCTTTGCACAAACATATAAAGAACCTACGCATAATATAAAGAGCTCTGGACAAGGCTGAAACATACCTAAACGGATTAATCTGAATCGAAGTATGAGTATGCAATGAGTTTTAAAATCAAAACGCTCTTCTTCTTACATTTCATTTATAAACAAAAATATACTCCTTATACTAAAAAGGGGGACTATTTATAAACGGATATCATAAATCCGAAAACTACGATACCCTGTATGTAAAGGGGATATACTCAAATCTTTTCAAATGATATGCAAACTTACAAAGTGATTGTCTTTTCTAAATGCGGGAAATAAACACAAAGTAGACAGTTTAGGCAAATACTCATACTTTGGAATTCGAAGGTCAATCGCATAGTATGGATTCTTAATACTGGGATGCCTAACACCTTTCCCATGGGATCATCAAAACCCTTACCTAGAACTCTGAATTACGAAGGTTTTTTTCACGGTATTTGAATAAACCCTTCAAAACCGATTTCCTAATTTCCTAAAAATTAGGTGGCGACTCTTTTAAAACAAAGTCTGAAAGAGCACCAACGAGTCCGTAGTAGCCTTTTATGCCAGAAACCTGCGTAAAAAGCGAACCGTAACAGATACAAGCTAATATACTCAGTTCTTACACTTATCCTTTGCATAAACTTTAATCTTATTGTCATACTTACTAAGCTCGGGAGCTATGGCCTGATCGGAACAGAGAATCCAAGTCCAGAATTGTCACCTGCTTCCCAGGCTTTTCCTCACTTCTTACTTTGTTTTCGCATACTCACATTATTTCAATACGAATATCTTAGTCTTATAGGTAACTTTGATCCACGTGTCCCTAACCACGTCTAAAATTTAACCTAACCGTTTTATGGGTAAACAGTTTGGAGCCCACCGTGGGGCCGGGACAATTGTGGTTGTCATTATGACCTTACTTGTTTTACTACCTTTACTTAAGTTTCCTATTTTTTCCTAAGTGTCCATTCCAGGTATGACAAGAGTTAATGAGAACACGAACGGTGCAGACCAAAGGGCCAACCTCCCACTAGGATCGGATGGACAACCTCTTCCAACCGGCCTACAGCCGCCGCACGTGGAAAATCCAACAACGGGAGGAGTACATGTCCTCAAAAACGAAGCGGACGGTATCCCTACCGATGAAATTATGGCGGAGACCATCCCAATTCTGAGCGGGCAACACTCCAAAATGATAGAAGAAGTGGAACGGCTGAAGCAAATCGTTGAAGCCTTCTTGGGACTACTGCTAGGCGGGGCTGCACCTCCCACCGGCATGCCTACGCCTGCTGCCAATTTAAACGCCACCGATGGAAGTAGGAAAACTATGGGAAGGAACGGAGATGCTTCAAGAAGTGAATTTGCTCCTGATTATCCTATCCAAACTAAAGTCAAGCGGTTCATGAGGAAAACCACCAGATGATGGTCCAAACTGCCAAAGAGGCCGAGAAGAATCCGAAGGAATTTCAGAAGCGCCTTAGTCAAATTCCCGAGGCACCCCCGGTCATCGAAGGGCCCGATTAAAAAAAATACAGTTAAATGGCGTATAGCTGATCTCGAAGCGATTCAAGATGCTCGATATTGCCAAATACGACTGCACCACCAAATCGCATGATCACATCACGGCCTACTCTATGGCGGTTAAAGGCTGTGACTTAAAAGAGAAGGAGATCGAGTCAGTGTTGATCAAAAAATTTGGCGAGACCCTCGCCTGGGGGTCGTTGATGTGATACTCCCAGCTTCCGAAACATTCAATCACGTCATTTTCCATGCTAACTGATATTTTTATTAAAGCTCATACCGGAGCAAAGAAGGTGAAAACCAGAAAAGCGAATATCTTCACCATTGCTCAGGGAGAGTCGGAGCGTCTCAGAGATTTTTTTACCTGTTCCAGAAGGAACGTATATTGCTACCTACCGTACCATACGAGTAGGCAGTGGAGGCTTTTACTAAGGGTTTGAACCCTTTAAGTTCGGACGCTTCCCGGAGGCTCAAGGAAAGTCTCTTGGAATTTCAAGCTACAACTTGGGAGGACGTGCACAATAGGTATGAATCCAAGATTCGGGTAGAAGACAACTTACTAGGGGCTCCGTCCTCAGTTTCCCTCGCAAAGGGCAAAGGTTTTGGTCTAGATCGAAAATTCTCACAGAATCGTTTTCAGCCTTAGCCCCCCACCAGAAGCTGCCAGTAGCGGGTCTAGTTATAGGCCAATGGAGAAGCCTGGGGGAAGCAAAAAAGATAACTCTGGGAAGAATGGACAGGGGCTATAGCCCAAGAATAACCAGTCCGAGTTTCCTTCGAAGGGGATGGAGCATCCCAAACTTTCGGATTACAGTTTCACTATTAGCGATTCTCAGATGGTGGATGTCTTGAAAACTCATCCGTTGTCATGCCCTCCTAGGCCGTTTTGATCTGACCCAAGCTCCAGAGATCAGACAGTTTGGTGTGAGTTTCACGAGACTCATGGGCATAAAACCACCAATTTTAGACACCTCCGGGAGGAGGTGGCCAACATGTTTGCCAGGGGACATCTCCGAGAATACCTGAGCGAGAGAGGAAGGAATAATTATGGTAGGGCCAACCCCGTCGAGGAGAACGACGCACCAAATGCTCTTTCACACGTCATCAATATGATTTTCGAAGGAGCTATGATCGCTGGAACAAGCTTCACGGCTTCGAGGAAAATAAAAATCTCGGTAACTCGTGAAAAGATAAGTCGGGAGCTTCCGGAGGATGCTGCAATTACTTTCTTTGACGAAGATGCAACCGGTGTCACTTTACCCATAACAACGCTCTTGTCATCACAGTACTCATCGGTAGCTGTCAAGTCAAATAGGTCAGGTAGTTCCAGGGGTTCTGCTCATATCTTCTATTTGAAGGTGGTGGAAGAAATAGGACTTCAAGATGATATCGGCTGCACGGACGCTTTCCAGGTTCAATATGGCTAGCGAGATTGACTTTCCCGTGGGAGGTGGTGGGTTCACAAAGTTGATGAAGTTTTATGTGATTGACGGCCATATGTAGTACAACGCTATTTTTAGGAGACCCTAGCTCCACGACATGAAAGTTGTCCCCTTGACGCTTCATCTGCTACTTAAATTTCCTACTCTGGATGGGATTAGGCAGATTCAGGGGGAACAATCGACAAAGGATATGTTCTTCGTGGAAGAGCCCCCAGTAGTGGAAGGCCCAAGCAATCCTGCCTTATAGCAATTACAGAGTTCGGGACCGGCATCAGATGCAGATCGACAGGTATTTATAGAAATCGAAAACGATGAGAAGCCTTAGGAAGTTGAAGTTGATTACGAGGTCCCAAAGTATTTCCAGCCGCCGGACAATTCGGATGCTACCAAATCCACCACTGAGGAGCTGGAGCAGATCATACTACACCCGAAACTTTTGGAACGAAAGGTATACCTGGGCCCGGGGTTAACCCCGGAGCTCAGGGAAGCAACACTTGCTTACCTAAGAGTTAACAGTGACTATTTTTCTTGGCCCCATAAGGATATGACAGGTATCCCATCGGACGTAGCAACTCACAAGCTTGGACTAGATCTCAGCTTTCCGTCGGTATGACAAAAGAAGTGTTCCATAGTGGAAGTCCACAATAGATTTGTTAAAGAGGAAGTAATTCGCTGGTTAAATATTGGGTCCATACAGGAAGTCAAGTATCCGTACTGGCTCACAAATGTTGTTGTAGTACCGTAAAAAGGTAACAGGTTTAGGATGTGTATAGATTTTAAATATTTAAATAAAGCATGCCCGAAGGATTTATTTTCGTTGCTGATATTGATTAGATGATCGATGCTACAGCCGGACTTGAGGTAATGAGTTTTCTCGATGCCTATTTCGGGTATAACCAAATAAGGATGTACCCGGAGGATCAAGAGAAAACTTCCTTCATAACTAACATGGGTACTAACTGTCATAACGTAATGCTTTTCGGGTTAAAGAAGGCTGGAGCCACTTATCAGAGGCTCATGAATAAAATGTTTGAACAGCAAATAGGTAAAACTATGGAAGGGTATATAGATGATATGTTAGTTAAAAGTCTCTATATAGGGGACCATATTAGCCATTTGCAGGAAACATTTTCCATCTTGAGATAATAGAATATCAAGCTGAACCCTGAGAAGTGTGTATTCGGAGTCGGGTCCGGTAAATTCCTGGGTTTCCTTGTCTCTCAAAGGGGAATTGAGATAAACCCAAAAAAGATAAAGGATATTGAAGATATTTCTAACACTTTGAAAGACGTAAAGGCAGTACAACGGCTAGGCTAACTGATCGAATAGCCGCCCTCAGCAGGTTCATGTCAAGGTCTTCGAAAAAGTGCCAGAATTTCTTTTCCCTGCTAAAAAAGAAGAACGACTTCAAATGGACATCGGAGTGTCAACAGGCTCTTCGTGACCTCAAAGTGTATTTGTCCTCACCCCCGCTTATGTCCAAACTAAAGGACGGAGAACGGTTGCTAGTCTATATAGCAGTCTCGGAGGTAGCGGTAAGTGCTATACTCATACAGGAGGACCAAGGTGCGCAATTCCCTATTTATTACATAAGTCGAGTCATGTCAGGGGCCGAAACTCGGTGCCCTCTCTTATAAAGGTTGGCTTTCACCTTGGTAATGGCCTCGCATTAGTTTTGGCCTTATTTCCAATGCCACGCGATTACCGTGATGACTACCTTCCCTTAAAGGAACGTGCTCCATAAGCCCGAACTTTCAGGGCAATTGGCGAAATAGAAGGTTGAGTTGAGTGAATTCGATATTGAGTATAAGCCCCGTACTGCGATTAAGTCCCAAGTCCTGGCAGACTTTGTGGCGAATTTTAGTCCGGGCTTGGCCCCCCAGGCTTAGAAGGATGCTTCTCAAGTTCAGGGGGCTACATTGGGAGTTTGGATGCTCAACACGGATAGGGCGTCCAACGTAAAGGGCATGAGGCTAGGAGTTGTGCACCGTACCCCCACGGAAGATGTTCTGAGGCAAGCAATTAATAGTGTCCCTCTAACTAGCAATGAAGCGGAGTATGAACCTTTGATTATAGGTCTTGAGCTAGCTCGGGGGCTCGGAGAAGAAGTCATTGAGGCAAAGTGCAACTCTCTTCTGGTGGTAACTCAAGTGCACGGAGTGTTTGAAGCCAAGGAAGAGCTTATGTTAAAGTACCTCGAAAAGGTCTTGAGGTTGCTGGCTCGGTTTCAAAAGTGGACAATTGTGCACGTTCCCAAAAAGGAGAATGTGGAAGTTGATGCATTAGCCAACTTAGGCTCATCCACGGAGTCAGTAGGCCTAAACTCAGAATCCATGGTCCAGCTACTGAACTCAGCCTTAGACCAATCAGGATATGATGAGGTCAATTCCACAAGCCTCGTTTGGGATTGGCAGAATGAATTCCTGGATTACCTCAATCACGGAAAGCTACCGGGGGACTCAAAGGCTTCTGGGGCTTTACAAATGAAGGCTGCTTGGTAGAGTGTCGTTGGTGGTCTACTCCACCGCAAATGTTTTTTTGGACCAATGGAAAGATGGATAGGTCCTGAGGAGACGGATTATGTCATACAGAGGATCACGAAGGCATCTGTGGTAATCATTCCGGTGCGGAGTCTCTCGCAAAGAAGCTACTCCGACCTGGGTACTACTGGCCTCAGATGGAGGAGGATGCCAAGAAATTCCCCCGAAAGTGTGACAAGTGCCAACAGTACGCACAAATGTTGCATCAACCAGATGAAGAGCTGCATCCGATTATCTCACCCTGGCCGTTTGTGAAGTGGGGTATGGATATAGTAGGGCCGTTGTCGGCGGGACCTGATCAGGTACGATTCGTGTTGATGGTGACAGATTACTTCTCTAAATGGGTTGAGGCAGCAGCTTACAAAAAGGTCTAAGAGAAGGAAGTAATTGATTTCATTTGGAATCATATAATCTGTCGGTTCGGGATCCCAAAGGAAATCATTTGTGACAACGGTCCGCAGTTCGTTGGAGGCAAGGTCACAAATTTCCTCAAGGAATTGAACATCAAAAGGATCGATTCTTCTCCTTAACATCCTAGTAGAAACGGCCAGGCGGAGTCAACGAACAAGATGGTCATTCAAAATTTGAAGAAGAAGTTGGAAGATGCTAAAGAGCCATGGCCATTAAAGTTACCGGAGGTGTTATCGGCTTACAGGACCATGGCGAAATCCAGCACCGATGAAACGCCTTTCTCGCTGGTGTATGGAGCAGAGGCATCGATTCCGGTGGAGGTCGGGTCCCCTATCCCACGGTACGACTGCGCACAAGAACAGGCAAATTCTGAAGCAATGTTGGTTCAGCTGGATTTATTGGAGGAACATAGAGACCTCGCGTGCGTACGTCCGGATGGTGGCGCTCAAAAACAACGGATGGAAAAATATTACAATCGTCACACCAACCTCAGTCATTTCAAACTCGGGGACTTGGTGCTATGTGTCACACCCCAACCTTAGTGAGGCGTGATTGGAACCTGACACCTACTTAGGGCCGAGTGAACCAAACTATGACTCGTATCATATATGTCTCGAAAAACAAACAAGGCCAACAAGGCCAACCTATGAACATGATGAAACCATATATAACAAACACTGGGCCATTTAGGCCAACGTACATTTCTATAACCAACAGCCCAGAGGAATACATATGTATAAGTACCAGGGCCTACGAGGCCAACATTACGACTGACATGATATGACTCACTGTGTACATGACTCTGTCTGCAAAGCCTCTAAGAATACATAATTGTATGTGTGTGTGTGTGTGTGTGTGTATATATCAGTTGGGATAGGGCCCCGACGTACCCATAACATGAAATACATATACGACATACTGACTCGGCAATGCTCCAGATAGAAGTGGAGCTCACCAATCCAAGCTGATACTTGGCAAACCCCGTCGGTGCAATCCTCCTGCCAACCTGTTTGAACCTGCGGGCATGAACGCAGCGTCCCCAGGCAAAGGGACGTCAGTACAAAATAATGTACCAAGTATGGAAGGCGAAATGAAACATAATAATAACAATATCATACTGTAGAATAAGAGGGATAGGAATCAACCTGTGAACCTTTGACTTACCACTGAGGACTGAAACCTGTGTGATACTATAACCTCTTACACACGATCGTATGCATCTTTATGTATCTATAACATTACTGTACTAATGAAAATATAGTGTATATTCCCCTCTACGAATCTCGTATGCATAACCACATCTGAATGACTGTGGACCTATGCGTATCATAGTCCGTCCATAGGGCATGCAACCTTTCTGAATACAATGAACGTGATGCCAATGCAATGCAATGCATGAATATAATATATGTGTGTATATATGTATGCCTTTACCCATTCGCTCCGTCGAGCATCATAACATATTGGCCCCTTCGGGCATCATAATCATCATATACCAGCTGATCAGGTGGTTTGTGTATTTAACGCCATAGCCCTTTCCATGCCCCATAATATCATGATGCATAAGTATATAAATATGTATGTATAGATGATGCATGACAAGACTTATGAAACTCGGAACTCCCTTCAGAGTGACTTTCAGTCGTTATCTTCCTACTTTGTTAAGAACATCTTCTTATTATCATACGCCCCTTTGGGGACTTAGAATCCTTATGAAAATGAATACAAAATATAAAACCTTATATATATGCCCCTTTGGGACTTAGGAACTCAAGACATGATCAATATCATCATATGAGAAACAAAGACATAAGCTCTTAACACTTCTAGGAATAGAGTCATTATGAGGAACGTTTGGTTACATTTTGTTTCCATATAGAGCATGCCAAAAGAATGAAGGAAAGGTTAGCCTTAACATACTTGGTCTTAGCTCAACGGTTCAAAAACTCAACTCGTATCTGCTCCTCGACCTAGATGATAACAATAATGATACTATCGTTAACCATTCAAACTATTATCTTAATCGTATAACGAAAATTTAACTTATCCTAAAAAAAAATGAGCAGCATCTTCCCCGTTCTTCTCATTTCCCCCAACTCCATATATCAACAACAACAACCAGAACAATCTAGCAAGTATATATATCAATAACAAGATACCATGTAGTAACAACAAGTCATAAATATTTCACGACAAGCCCGAATACGATTATCAAACACACTTCTTCAATCTTTTCTTTCCTTCAAAATACATATCAATGACAACAACAACAATATACTCAAGTTACTCCAAAAATTTCCAACCACAACACAACTTAGAATATTACCAACTAGTCGATACAACAACAACACCAACGTCAAAATATGATTTCCTGCTATTAACTCCATATTTCCCATCCCACAATTTAGCTATCACCCGAGCGAACTTAAATATATCAAGAATAGGAGAATTCTTACCTCATATGCCAAGAACTACTCTTCTTCAATTTTACTTTACTTTGAAAAAAGCCCGAAATAAACCAAACGACAAACGAAACAAAGAGATCAAAGCGGTGAGCATAACCAGCATGTCGTTCTTGCGAGAAATGATACTTTGCTTCTTCAAAATTGTATCTCAGATTGTTGTTGTTATTTAAAGAGATCAAAATGTTGTCCAGTTCTAATATCTCATTAACTAACATAGGAAATAAGTAAAGAAATATGTATCGTTTGCATAGCTAAAATAAATTAATGTTGCACTTATAATCATTTCTCAAGATAACATATATCTCAACCAAAGTAAAGAGGTGAGTTGTGCAATATATATAGTGGACCGTGGGGTCCACTAGTGAAAGCAATTCATATCTTAAAAGACACCTACCCATATTCTTGCTCAGTCATTTTCAGCAAATTGCCAAGAAACCATGTGTCAATCATAGCAATCAACTTAGTGCTTATCCCCCTTTCCATTAAATGCACAATTAAGCTTTATTCTCCTACTTTATTCCAATATTTAACCAATTACACACATAATTAATTTCTTGATCTCAATCCACTTAAATAGTACTTATATACTTATGTGATATAGCACTAGTCCATAACCTCATTTGCCACACATAAAATATTATTTGCAATCATCGTGGTCACACTTTTTTGTCTTAAATCATTTCGGGACTTCATTCCTTGTATACACCGAGTTCTTGATTTTCATGCTTGAATATGACTAAATCCTCCGGGCTCCGGTAAATTTGCTCATGTTGGACGGTTCAATTTCCTACTCCAAAAATACAGGATAGTATATCTTGGACCGTATTTAATTCAAATAAATTTCAAACCTCGACGAAACTTATTTTCTTCTATTTGTTTAACTTCTAATCCTTACGACATATCTGTACAATCACTCTAACCACCTATAAGCTTGGGGATAGCCTCATTTTCCATTACTAAGTCATTTAACTCGCATGCTTTCCAACACATGAGAAGACGGGATGTAACACTATGGAAGGTAACTCAAAGTACTCGAGATGCAAATCTTTGGAATGTTAGGTCCGAACTGCGAAGGCCCGTACAAGGTGATCAACATTTCTGGTAAGGGTTCATATAAGCTAGAGGACAAAGACGATAACCAAGTCCCTAGTAATTGGAATGTTAGTTTCCTCAAAAGATATTATGCTTAGCCGGGAAACTGTGGCCGGTGGTGCTGCACTCGTTTTCCATTCGTCCGATTTTTGTCCCAATTGGGTTTTAAGGTTTTTAATGAGACGGTCTTTGCTTATTCGGTACCAGGTTTCTCCGAAGGCATTATACAATGTTTGGAACCTCATTCTTTGCTTCCAAACATTGGGGGCTACACACACACACACACACACACACACACATATATATATATATATATATATATATATATATATATATATATATATATATATATATATTGAAAGTTGAAGTGATTGTGGTTACGGCTTAGGAAAATTCGAATGTCACCACCGAGGACTGCCCGGATGAAATGTTCCTATGTATTCGGACTGATCACACTAGATGGAAGCCGAGGTTTCATTGAGCTCAAGATAAAGCTGAGGAAATAAATTGTTCTTATTTTGAAATATTTTTGCCATGTTAAGCAAGTATTTTCTTTGCCATGTCAAGCAAGTATTTTCTTTGCCATGTCAAGCAAGTATTTTCTTTGCCATGTCAAGCAAGTATTTTAGCCATGTTAAGCAAATCTCTTTGCCATGTTAAGCAAAGTACGGTAGACGGACGCAATTAAATGTTATACCGTAAAGCTTTGTGCCAAAACGAATAGAAGACGTCCTTTTCTAAGCACCTAGACATAAGGGCCCTCTCTTATAATGATTAAAACTTCTAACAACGAAGAGTAAGTCCGAAAAAAGCTTAAGGGTTGGAAAAAATCTTAAGGACTTTTCCGCAAATCAGTACCAAGTACGATTCGGACAAATATTAATCCCGGTAAGACAATTTCAATTATCAAAGTTCGGACCTTTCACGAGAAGTGGCCAGTTGCACCCGAAGACTCAGGATGAGCCCGGTCTTCGAGTCTATAGTAACCTTATATTTCTTGATTAAAAGAAAATGTGAGAAATAAAAGCATGAATCAAAGCCAAAACTTAGAACAATAGATCATCAAATAAAAACTCCGGGTTCGTATTGCCCGGGATCAAAAGATAATTACAAAGCCTGGAGACCAACATCTCTGGTTCTATGGTTATTCAAGACTTCTTTAAATAAAGGTTTCAAAAAACAAGAACTGTTGGAGTTAAAAGTCCTAGGAGGCTGAAAACGGAAGCTGAGAAGACCCAGAGACACCCGAAAATATTGCGGAAGGGTCGGGATTCACCTTTGAGGGGAGAGTTTGGCTTGTAGCAGGTACATTGAGCCCTCTCGATTTCAGCTCTGAGGTCACTGATTCGCCCGTACCTTACAGCTTCGAGGGTTTCCCTTCTCATATGATAAGAGCTCCGGATCACGGCAAGGTCACGGCTATCAACATCAGACTGGAAGTTAGCGTGGGCCAAGTTAGCAGCAAGGGACAAGTCAGCATTTTCGCTCTGGAGTGCCGTTATGGATCTTTGAAAGTTTTAAGTTGCCATCCTGATGCTCAAGGTTTGGGCCTTGACCACAGCCAGCTGATCTTTCAGTTTTTCCTTTTCACTATGGACTGCGGTAAGCTCAGCATTCTTTGCCTCAAAGACCCCGTCCAGGGAGCGTACATCTACTTCTAGTGTAGACACTCGTGCTGTCAGCTCAGAAACGGTGTCATTAGCCAGGCTCCACCTCTTCTTCCAGTCTTCGGACTTGTCCTGCAGATGGTGGCTTGCTAACAGAAGGCTCTTTTGTCCTCTTCAACTTGTCCGATCTGAGTCTCTAATTCTATTACCCTAGCTAACTTCGCCTTGGAAGCCAACATCTTATCCACAGCTGAGTCCCTTTCCTGGGCAAGGGTGGCCTTCTCTTCGATCATCATTTGCAATCCCTCATTACAAAGAAAGACAGCCTGCGTCACGTTATAAGTTATGAATTACGAACTTAGCAAGCAAATTTTAAAGTAGCATTATATGGAACTTTTCTTACCCAGGCGGCAATATGATTTTACGGCATAGATTAGGCATTCGGACGAGACTTCCCTTGTCTTCATTCGATCTTTCTTCGAGGCCACATATTTCATGTAGTTGGTAATGCCCACATCTTTGGGACAAAAGGTGGCACTCGGCTGAGACTTGGAAGGTGATCTGGCTGAATTCATTCGGCTCATTGGCAGGAGCAAGATATCCGTTTGCCAAGCCCTCCCAGGGGGATGAAGGGCCATTCTCTTGAGTCAAAGCAACATTGGTTCCAGGGCAGCAACAGCATAAGCGGATGTTATAAAAACATGAGGGGCCGAAGCAGCAGATGAACTGGGAGCTTGCACATGCAGATCGGCAACCTCGGATCCTACCGGGGTGAAGGTAGCTTGTGTCACCGAAGCCCCGCATTCGGCCATCGCCATTTCTACCCACAAAGTAGACTCGCTCCTGGCAGTTGCACCTGGAATGTTGACCCCACCGACATTCCTTGAAAGCAGCAGTTCATCTGCATCTGGACCATCCAGGTCCACAATCAATTGGTTACCGATTTTTTAGCCGGTTGTTGAGAAGTTGATGGGAGGATTGATTCGGCTCTTTCTGGGCCTTTGTTTAATTTTCTTCTGGTCCGTTTAACCCCAGACCGGGGGCTTGAAGAAGTCTTCTTCCGAGCACGCTTATGCTCATTGATTTGTTCAATTATTTCAAAGGTCGCAGATGCATCACCAGGAACTTCAGAAAGAAGGGCTGGTGGAGCTGACTTTGGCAAATCTGAGATAGCAGAAGGAAAACGTAAGGATACCGTAGCTCAGCCAGTACAAGAAGAGAATGAATAGTACCTTACCATGATTACTCGGAATCCAATTCCGATCTTCAGAGAGAATCTTCCAGGTGCGGGTATCAGGAGTTGAGACATCGAGTATGCTCTGGATCCAGTCTTCGATCTCCTAGGGCTCCCAGGCGGTAGCTAAAAAAAAAAAAGGAATTAAGGATCCGCTAGTGAAGCCCGAGCGACCTATATTAAGAAAGGGATGTACACTTATGAGTTTCATTCTAGGTCTCGGGGATGGGCCAGTCATCGGGTGGGAGCCAGTCAGCAGTGTGATTAGCACGAAACGTTCTGGCCACCCTCGGTCATAGTTATCGTCAAGGTCAGTCATCAAGGACTTGCTTCCCCTTCTTGTGAGCATTATGATGCCTTCTTGGAAGATACTTGGAGAGTAAACTCGGATCAGGTGGGCCAACGAAAATCCCACATGGGCTTGATCCGAAAAGTACCGGATACTTGCTACCACCCTCCAGACTGAAAGACTTATCTATGCTATGCACATTTTGTATCGGCGGAACATCGCTAAGATCACTTCATCAACTCCAGTTCCAATTTTCATAGAGAAAGGGTACGTATAGACAAAGGAGTATCCTTGCCGGTGGGAGCTGACGCTTTCATTCGGACCAGGGAGAAGGATCTCTGTATCTTTCCACCGGCAGTCCTTTCATACCATGGGAAGGATGTCGGAGGTGATTCGGGTACGGTAATCACAGACGTGAGAGTCTCGAGCTCCAGGCTGACCCAAAATAGCAACCTTGGCAATAATGTCGTTTTCCCAGTTCCAGCTTTTTGGTATGATGGACCTGGCCGGAGGATTTCGCTTTTCACCGCCTTTAGTATGACCTTCTGCGGCAGAAGGCAGTGGGGTGGCAACAACGGCTGAAGAAATAGTGTTTCTGGGTGAGTTGGAAGAAGACATGATGCTTATTTCGAGGTTATGGTATGTAAAGCTTAGGGGAAATTTACTCTATTTTTTTTTTTTTTTTTTGTGATTGGAGTTGGGCGTCAGATAGTTTATTTTTTTAGGATAAAGGTTTGGTAAGAGATAGTGAGAAGTGAAAGAGTTAAGGGGCGAAGGAGAATCTATTTATAAGCGGAGGAGATACCTAGGGTCATCATGAGATGTATAGGGTCATCATGAGATTTGTAGGGTCATCATTCACCTCGGGACCCGTGAGGAGGAATATAGATCGGAATCAGAATATCAGGCAGCGTGTCTTGTCAATTAATTACGGCGTCTTGGACATGTTTGTTCAAAATCTCTTCCACTTTCCGGGAAAACCTGTTCGAATCCCCAAAAGTGGGGGCGAGTATCTGTATTTGGCAAAATGCGAAGGATACAACTGTACCAGTATGGTTAAGACATGTGGCACGAAGGATAAGACACAAGGTGAGTTAGCACTACTACCACCGGTGGCGAAACCACGGTACCGGAGAAAGATCTAGGTCCAGTGTAACGTTGTAGCCGCTCCGGACCTGGAACGCAACAGCCTTCAGTTATGAGTCAGCTTAAAAGTTACAGATACGGTGTTATTGCATTATAATAACCCTCTTCATTACTCATTATTTCCCTACATTTAAAATTCATTATGAGCAGGGGCGTAATACAAAGAATATGTGCCTCTAGCTCATAATATAAATAGAGATTGTCATTTCATTGTAAAGGAAACGAGATACAAGCTAATATACTCAATTCTTACACTTATTCTTTGCATAAACTTTAATCTTATTGACATACTTACTAAGCTCCGGTGACACGGCTTTGACTAACGGTAGAATCCAAGTCGGAATTGTCACACGCTCTGTGCTCCTTGCTTCTTACTTTGTTTTCACATACTTACATTATTTCAATACGAATATCTTAGTCTTAGTGGTAACTCTGATCCACGTGTCCCTGACCGCGTCTATAAATTCAACTGAACTGTTTTACGGGTAAACACACATGGCTACTTCTTATTGCCCAAAATTAAAACACCCAACCCATTAAAAAGACTCACCCATATATACCCATTTTTTGGACTAACCTGCCCCAAATACTAACACTTAACTAAAAAAGAGACTCATTTCCATCAAAGTCCATAGAAGGAAAAGCTTTATCCTTGCAATTGTAGTGTATATTTAACCCAATAGATGAATGAAGTGTATATTTAAAACTTTTTGAATAATCCAAGGGAATATTTCCTTTTGTAGAATTGTAGAGTTGTCTGAGAACTAAGGAAGCCGCCTTGCAATTTCTCCCGATAAAAAAGAATGTTCATTTAGTCTTTTTTTTTTTTTTGTCAAAAAGAGTGTTCACTTATCAAATCAAGAAAGAATTAACCTTATTTTTTCAGATTTGCCCCTATTAAGTGCTATGTGATTAAATCCTAATACCTATTTAATTAGGGACAATTTAGTCAAATTAATTATTTTTTTCTAGGAGTTAGTATTTTTTTAAGGGGTGTGCAAATGGCTAAATGGACACTCTTTTTGATCCGAAGGGAGTACTAAATTTTGGAATTTGTAAATATTAAAGATCAGTATTTAAAAGTAGTACAGTGAAATATTGAAATTAATTTGAGAAATACTTTAGGTGAAATGATGACTTATACTCACAAAGCTTTAACTTCTACAAACTATTTTTTTAAGTGAAATTCATGTCTGAACGCAATTAACTACAAAATAGTTTTTTATAATTTATATTCAAATACCTTTTTTTTCTTCAATTTGAACTCTATAAATATTTTCCACATGCCTACTAAGTGCCTGTCACTTCCTTCTCCAGTCTCTAAATTCCAATGCATAAATTACAGAAATCACAATCAGACCAAATTATCTGTTTCCTAGCTGTGACTGTCTTGACTATGAAGTATGGAAGAGAAATTTAGGTACCAAATTCCAAGTTTCCTACTAATTCCTCCACATGACCAAGTGAAATATAATAAATGTGTAATATTTTAGTTGTCTAGCAATAGTTTTACTACATATAAACCACAATTAGTTTTTGAGTTCTTCAAACATCATCTAGCAATGTGTCCAAATCAACTATTCTCCAGCTTCTTCTTGGTCTCTCTCCTTCTTCTTTTGTTCTCCATCTTCATCAACTCCAGTAGAGCTGATGATACGTCCTTTGAAAATTGCCCTTCATCTATCTGTGAAAATGGACTTAATATTTCATATCCTTTTTGGAGACTTGATAGCCACAACCCCACCTCTTCACAATATTGTGGCTATCCAGGATTTGGAATCTTCTGTTCTGAAACCGATCGAATTCTGTACATTTTCGAGGATTCTTTCTATGTTAAGGAGATTAATTACAATAAGCGCTCCCTTACCCTGGTGGATATTGATGCTCTTGATAGCAGAGTATGCCCCAGGGTACATCATAATCTTACTATAGATGACGACTTGCCATTGGTATATTCGGAGCTTGGTATGAATCTTACTTTCTATTATAACTGTACCGGTTCTCTTCCAGATCCTACTCATACGTTAGATTGCTTAACTTCAGGTGGAATCAAATCATATTTATTTGTTGAGGATTATGATCCGGAAGATTTGAATTGGTATCGAACATATGAGAAGAAAGTGGTGGCGCCTGTGACGGAGGGTGGGTGGACCGGAGAAATTGGTGTGGCGATGGATGAGGGGTTCGTATTAAATTAGGAGAATGCGACGGAGTGCGAAAAGTGTGAGGCCTCAGACAGGCGTTGTGGTTACGACAATTTAACCCAAGAGTCCTTGTGCTTCTGCAAAGATGGCACCGTAAAGTTTCATAACTGCTATAACAACAAAGGTACGCCTCTTTTACAAGTTTAACTTATATACATCATTTTCTTCAGTTGTGTATTGATCATATCAAATGAACAAATGTTCAGATTCATTTTCTTCAGTTCAATATTGATCATATCAAATGAAAAAATGTTCAGACTTAGGTGATAGTAGTTGACTAGTTGTACTTTATCGAGATATATTATTCTTGTTTGATATCACATGATCACTTTTATCTCTCCCTTTCAGGAAGAAACGAAACCAGACCGAAGGTTGCAATAGGTGATTTTTGTCTGAATTTATCCACCTTGATTTATCTAATAAATCTCCCTCTTCTCAAGAAATTCCAATAAGCATTTCCTTTTTGCAGCAGTTGGTGCAGCTTCATTTACATAAAAATAGCGTATCTGATATTGATTGTTGGCCTCAAATGCCTTCTTTTCTTCTTATGTCTATTCATAGCATTATCTGCGGTTGGAGCTGCAATAGCGGTAACCTGCTGCTTGATTTGCTGCTTCTGATTTAGGAAAACAAATAAAACGTCAAAAAGAGAAGATCATAATGTTGAGGCCTTCCTAAAGCAGTATGGATCCCTAGCCCAATGACATATAGCTATTCAGACATTAAGAAAATGACAAGTTCCTTGAAAGAGAAACTTGGAGAAGGGGGTTATGGAGGGGTCTATAAAGGTAACCTTAATGGTCATCTTGTTGCGGTGAAGATCTTAAAAGAGACCAAGGGGAATGGAGAATAATTCATTAACGAAGTTGCAAGCATCAGTCGAACTTCTCATGTCAATGTTGTAACTCTGTTGGGATTTTGTTTGAATCGTCGGGTAAAAGCTCTTATTTATGAATTCATGCCAAATTGATCTCTTGATAAACACATATACGACGAAGATTCCAAATTGGGATGGGAAATGTTATACAAAATTGCACTCGGGATAGATCGAGGACTAGAATATTTGCATAGAGGGTGCAACTCACGAATTTTGCATTTTGACATAAAACCTCACAACATTCTTATGGATGAGGACTTTTGTCCCAAGATATCTGATTTCGGTTTAGCAAAACTATGTACTCAAAAAGAGAGAATAATGTCCACACTAGAAGCCTGAGGAACCATTGGTTACATAGCTCTAGAGGTATTTGGTAGAAATTTCGGAGGAGTGTCACACAAATCTGATGTTTACAGCTATGGAATGATGGTTCTTGAAATGGTCGGAGGAAGAAAGAACTACAATGCTAAAAGAAGCCATAATAGTGAGATATACTTCCCACATTGGGCTTATCAACGAATTTTGCTAGATGAAGACCTAAATATAAGAGATATGATGACTAATGAAGAAGAAGAGATTGCGAAGAAAATGATATTAGTTGGTTTATGGTGCATCCAAATAGATCCCTTGCAAAGGCCAGCCATTGGTAAGGTAATTGAAATGTTAGAAAGTAACTTGGAGGCCTTGCAAATCCCACCAAAACCTTTCATATGTTCTCCATCACAATCAGAAAGATTGCCATTGAACACTTTGGAGCAACCAACTAAGCCATTCTTATTTTCTACTTTGAGTTCGACGCCCGAGTCTACAGCCTCAACAATTGTATAATTTGCTGAAGAAGATTTTAGACAATATTTCTGTACAACATTGGAATATAACAATCAAATATGGCCAATTCCATTTAAAGGTGAAGACTTGTCTATTTATTTTCTTATTTAACTGTTTTACTTTTGCAGAAGAGAAATGAGGAGAAGGGAATTATGTAGTCTGAGTTGAGGCTTAGTTTATTTCACTAAAATGTATATGCTATTTCTTGAACTTGAGAAGGAACTAAATGGAAGACTACTTCTGAACTACCCTAAGAACAGAGTACCTTCTTTTACATTATACTTGCATCCTATGCCCCTTTTCTCTCTCACAGTTACTCTATGAAAATCTGCATTAAGCTGCCTTCAAATCTTTCTGATCTCCCTCTTTAATGCACAAGTGATATCTTCAACTTCTTCCTCAAATTTCTCTTAAAAAATGGAGTATTTCCATGCATAGCTGACCTGACAGCACACTAAAACAAAATTGTGCAAATATTGAGGCGAAAAAGAGAAGATACTAAGAAATTCAATGAAATGAAGAGTCCATTTAGTGAATCCAGGATTCGAAGTTTATGTGTTCCTACAATGACTTAACATTAATATACAATAAATAACTAGATTCACAAAATACATATACAGGTGTGAGCAGAATTAGCTATTGAGTTTCCGTAAACTTGTAGCTAACATACTGGATCACCCACTGAAGGATGTCATTAAATGTACCTCTCAAGACGGAGTGGATAGTCTTTCCATTCGTTGGAAGCCAAGGTTATATAAAGATATTGCAAACCAATTATGGTGATGAACGGTGATGGAGGCATGACAAAAGGAGATTCCTATTGGCGAAGTCCACTATGCCTCAAAAAGAAACCAAATTCTACAATTGCAATTAGACATGCAGTAGAAAATATTTTGCCCTTCCATCACAACTCGTTCAAATTGCACTTAGAATTCAATAATGTATGAATAAATTGTTTACCCGCAAAATGGTACAGTTGAATTTGTATGGACACGCAAATTGAGATGAGTAAATTGATTAAACAAGAGACAAATTACAGCAATATGAACTATGAAAAGATAGTCAATTTAAAAGAAAGAACTGATGTAGTTTGAGTTCTGGCGCTGTGATGTATCAAAGCCGCCGGAGAAGACTCCTTGTGATTGAACTGATAATACAATGACGAAGCAAGAAACTTGAAGAATTAGTTATGCTCTGTATATCTGCTAGAATTCAAATGCCATACAACATGAGTGTAGTGCTCTATTTATAGCTAAATTTCCAGGAACATGATCCACGAATCACACCCTCATAATGTCAATTGAATGCCCATCATATTGGTTAAGTATCGTCTGGAGAAGATCTCGGGATTTTCTATAACGACTAATCTCCGAGCTTTACTCCATCCAGCCAGTGATTTGTACTTAGTCCTGCTCTTTATCCGAGGTCGCGTCCCCGGTGATTGTGAGCCTAGCATGACTTGTTGACCGGTAACATGGACTTAACGGATATCATTGTTTGCTGACTCATATCTGACATGTCCATATTTCCACATGTCTGTACTTGATTCGGTCACCTGGCGGTTTCGAATTTTACCCCATACAGGTAGTCCTCCCACCTATCGGTGATTCGGCAAGATCTGACCAGGAAGTGGAAAAGACTTTTCCTTTCTTCGCGGGATGGTACGTGAAAAATTTCTAACGCTTGACAGGACGCACGCCTCCTTACATTAAATGCTACGGACATTTGTCGCTTCATAGTTTGAGCTAAGCTGATTGTCTGTTACCGAGGCAACGATGGCTTTGATTCTCGAAATCCTCTTTATCAACACTTCCACTTTTACAAATTATCCATTTCAAACCTCCACATTCTTTTTGTAATTCTCCTCTCCCTCTGTAAGTACTCTGATCACCGAAAATATTTCTGACTCAGCCCTTTTCTCCACTACTCATGCACCCTAGCCTTCTAGCACCATGTCATCTCTATCTTTCCCCATCATCAATGCTTCAAAACCTATTGTTCTCGCCGCTCATGGCAATCCTTCAACACTTGAACCGCCTTTAAGGTTACCGGTGGCAGACCATCTCGCGACGGTGAAGAAATTTCCAAGAAGAAGAAAACCCAAAAAGCTAAAGCTGGTACGACGGGTTCGATCATATCGAAGATGTGGACTTTTGACAAGATCCTCCTCAGGGCTCTGTCTTCCAAACAAACTGCCAACCAGGACAAACTGGTCAGTGAATATCACTTCACAATCCGACTCACTCACCTTTCCACCGCCAAAAGAGACTGCAGTTTGACGGGCATTCGTGTGTTCGCCCTTAGAGAGGTTGAAAGAAGAACTTTCAGCAAGCCGGGGTATTCATTTGTATACACGTACCCCTTCACCCTTGGACTCGGGCCAGACATCGATTCTGTCATACTAAATTTCTATAGATGTTACAAAGTCTGTTTGTCTCAAGTCGAACCATCTGTTTGGAGAGCAATGGCTTGTCTCCGGAATGTCCAATCGGTCCAGAAAAGATTTTTTTCCTTGACCACCTGATCCGGCTTTATGCTAAAAAAAAAAAAATTCGGGGCTGAGCTGTCACCCTAAGAAAGCGGGGTAATAACACCATTCTCTCCAGCCTAGATGATGGCAATGACTGGGGGTGATGGAGAGATTTTTTATTATTGTCACATCCGATATTATTTTGCATTCAAATCCACCCTTACCGGAGTTGTGGAGCTATGCCTGTAAGTCCTCCAAAGTCTCAGATGCTTTTTTGATTACCTTCTTGCCTGCTTAACCCCTTATTCCTTTTATTGAGCTTTTCCCTTTTTAGCTACCTTTTGAGAACCCCAGCCTGACAAAGGTTTTTCCCAATGGGTCAAGAAAATTTTGGACTCTTCCATTCCGGAGACCAAACATGTAAAGAGATCTCTAGGAACCGAACATGGTAAATTCTTTTACTTGACCTAGTTTCTTCTCAACAAGGTTGCCCAATGGATCTTTTAGTTGCTCGATGGCCGAGGTTTTGACCAACCAAGATGAAGCCAACCAGCTTATCCAACAAGAACTTGAAGGAAAAAGGGCTCATAAAGTGGCAGCCGAGACAGGAAAAACTGGCTCTACCTCCAATCCCAGCCCGGAGTGAACAGGGTGAAGAAGAATCCACCCGAGGACTCTAGTGAAGGATCGCGTGCCTCTGTCCTTCAGGCTTTTTCATTGGTGTCATAAATGGTGATCCTAGAGAGAGATGAAGCTGAGGACAATTGCAAACCTTTTCAGAGGAGGAGTGAATCGAGTGCACGGGGTGAAGCGCCTGATGACACTAATAAACTTTTTAGGGAGTCTGAGCTGGCAGAACTGGCAAGTTCGCCCATTAGGGCTCTGTTCGTTCCTCCCGGCCAAAAGAACGCACCTTGTGGTGCCCCTCTTGTCAACACTCCTCCTTTTACTTGCAGAACTACTCCACTAACTACTTTGGTTGCCGTTCTTTTGGCCATTCCTGTCGTTGCTCGCTCAACAGCCTCGACCACCTGAGCTTATCATTCGTCCAACAACTATGGCTGGGTGAACTCTTTCTTAGCTAAGATTTGTGACCCCCACGGCAAGCGCCAAGTCTGCATCACGATTCTGAAGGAAACCAACATTCTTTCGAACCTGTAGGAGTGGAAAACTTCATGAGGTCCCTAGCCATTGAGGAGTTTGAACGTCTCTTTGGCAATATCCTACTTCGCTGCAAAAAGGAAGTTCCACGTTGCTCTGCATGTATCTGAAACTGTGCCTGAAAAAATACTGTTTGATAATTGGACAAACGGTGCCATCCAAGCAGATCTCTAAAGGATTCAGTGAAGCAGTCATATTAAGAAAGAACTGATCCTTGCTATCAACGCAACCGCAGGCTGGAAGTTGTTCCATGCAACGTTAAAGAATACGGAATATTGACTGACTACTATTCAATGAAGAGTTGGATTTCAAGTTATGGTAATATTCTCACAAATATCATAAGTTGCTCAACATGGAAATTAGCATTAAAGTAGAACAAGGAAGCCGTCGCAAACAAGGAAAGAAAGGAGATCCAAGACTTACAAGGTTTGGTTTTCAAGTACAATTGAGAAACCAAAACCAAGTTATATTTTACAATACAAGGGCGGCAACTACTTCTATATATACACACAAAGACGAACATGCTTTGGAGCTTAACCACAACCACAAATCACAACATTCCAATGTGAGGCTTAAGCGAGCACAGTCAACACTTAGTCTCAAGAAGAGTCAACTGCACGACGACAAAGAACCCGAGCTTATCAAAAAATTAGCATTCTGTTCTTTAGTTTGTCTAGGTGAGGTTCTATTATGGTTCGATCTATTTACCTTTGCAAGTAATGTGTAATAGGTGTTTGTTGGTTAAATTTGTGTTACTAAAGACGATCATAGGATCATAGGCAGAGTGTTTAGGAAACAGGTCCTTAGGTTAATTGTAACTTTAAAGGGCTTCTGATTTAGTGAAGATTGTAATTCTTTGACTCCCTTGAGCAAGGAGTTTTTCATGTGAAAATCTTGTGTTGATTTATATTCCGCTGCATCACCTTCTTATGCAAATTACTCGAAGAATCTGATTCTGAGAATGTATATGAGACAATCCTAACATGATGTTTTTCCCCCATTAAGACAGGAATTGAGAAAAAGCTTATTAAGAATTAAGGCATCAACAGGTCCTTGTCTAGTTGCTTCCCTTTAGTGGTCAAATAAGGATATGAATTGCATTTCGGAGGGAATAACTCTAAAATATTGCATCTAAGAGGCATACTGTGTGTATCTAGGTATAATGTGGTAAGTATGTAACATTATACTAGTCAGTGGCGGAGCCAGAATTTTTATCAAGGCGCTTCAAAAATATAAGGAAGTAAAACACACGAAGAAGCTAAAGGGTTCAACATGTACTCTATATACACAAAAAATAATTTTAACCTTGTACATATAGAGTAATTTTTTGTCGAAGGGGTCCGGATGAACACCTCTTGGCCCAACGTAGTTCCACCCCTGATACTAGTCCTATATCACTGTTTGGACGTAACTTTCTTCTTCTTTTTTCTTACTTTTACCAAAAACAAAAATTCAAATCAGTGTTTAATTTGCTTAACAGATTCTTAGTACAATTTTTCAAATCCATTTTGAGATTGGATTTCAAGTGCCACACGCAAGCTTTTCACCCAAAGACTGACGTTGAAGAATTTTTCAGGTTTTCAAATATTGGTCCAAAGTTATGGATTTTATAATACAAACCCCATCTTTGTATCATTTACCCACTAAAATAATTACCTAACTAACATCAGCTACCCACTTTCCTCTTCGATAAAATACCAAAATTTATAAATTTTATACGCTTTGATTGTTTATTTCAAGCAGCATAGTCATGTTGGGGTGGTTTTGACAATTTTGGAAAATTGTGGGGCATAAACCATGTTTCATGTTTTTGAAAAAAATTATATACAAACATGAACTTTATTCTAGATATACTTTCAAACTGTATTCAAATTCCAAATTTCAAAAAGGTACTTGGAATCCATGTCCAAATGTCAAGAAATTACTAGGAATCTATATCCAAATTTGTAAAAAGATTATTGCCAAACACAACTCTTGATAAAATATGACCACTTCATTGAGGCATAACTAAATCTTGCTAAATTTGCATTCATTGTTTGAGAAAATAAGGGAGAAACAATTTCAGTATGCAACAACTACAACAACAACATCCCTCAATGTGGGCTCTGGGGAGGGTAAAATGTACGCAGACCTTACCCCTACAATGTAGGGAGGCTGTTTTCGAAAGACCCTCGGCTCAAGAAACTTCAGTATGCAATGCTAGCTTAATTCCAACTTTCTCTACATCTAAAATTTCCCAAAAACACAGGGTTTCGTTTCCTTATTGTGATTGGATTAGCCAAATATATATATTGAGGCTAGCCAGAGAAGAGATCTTTGTGAATGTGGTTTTGAAAGGAGCAGGGAAGTAGAGGTGGAGCTAAGATTTTGAGAGTTCTGGATTAAGAAAAGACAATTTACTGAGTTCTTTATAAATTATATATATTAAAAATTATTTATATATATTAAGTATATTTTTAATTATAAATACATAATCTGAACCAAAATTAAGGAGTTTTATTGAACCTGTAAAGCAGGTTTGTAGCTCCACCCTGAAGGGGAGGGTTCCATACAAAGGAAAGGACCTATAGGTTATAATACAATTTTGAGTTACACTAGTGTCATCTAACAAACCTACAAGGAAGGATTAACACAGTTAGCAAATCAAGTCTTACTTCCTTTTAAGCTCAATAATTGTGAATCCACTAACGATTACCCTCTAAATTTTTTTCTGAGAGCACGCTGCTCATATGGGTGTTATATATAACGTAAAAACTTTATATTTGTCCTTGTTCTTTTGAACTGTGCATAACCACTGCATTGGAAGAGTTGTACTGCATTAGAAGAATTGTACTGCATTAGAAGAGTTGTACTTGTGTATTTATGGTTGTACTAGTTAGTTTATTAGTTAGAAGATTGATTAGCTATAGATTAGCTGTCAATTAGTTAGTGATGTGTTATGCAAAGATTAGTTAGCTATAAGTAAATATATACAGCTCATTTCTCATTTCAATACATTGAGTGGAATCAAATGTTTTTCTACCTATTGCAATATTTCTCTCTCTAACATTTTTCTTCTCCCTTCTTCATTGATAACCGCCATTGATGATTATCAGTCTTCTTCTTCTTCTTTCCCCTCAAATTAACATGGTATCAGAGCAGTGTTACCTGCGATTCTACAAACCTAATTGCAATTTCTCAATCTCGATTTTCATTTCTACGTTTCGGCAAAAAAAAATTCCCTTCTTTTCCACTCGATTTTTCCAATTTGTGATAAGAAAACCTAACAATGACTACTGATAATTCAACAACTGGAAATGGAATTGCACAATGAAATAATCAAACACTTGATCCTAATGGTCCTCTATATGTGCATCCATAGGATACTCCAGGAATAGCCTTAGTTCCTCAAACTGTTGATAGGAACAGATAATTACTCGGAGTGGAGTAGAGCAATGAGATTATCGCTTCTTGTAAAAAATAAAACTGGACTCACTGATGGATCGTGCAAAAGAGAAAGCTATGTGGATGATGAATATCGCCTTCGACAATGGGAAAGGTGCAATGCAATTGTGCAATCGTGGATTATGAGCTCAATTGTGAAAGAGCTAAGAACGGGGATAGTCTATTCCTCTGATGCTAAGCGTGTCTAGGAAGCATTCAAGGAAAGGTTTGACAAGGTAAATGGAACTCGAATTTACCATATGAATAGGGAGATTAGTTCATTGATGCAAGAAGTTTCTACTATATCTGTGTACTTTTCTAGTTTGAATGATCTGTGGGCTGAATTTGAGTCAATTATACTTTTTCCTGGATGTGATTTCCCTAAATCTAAGACATTTGTTGAGTTTTTACACCAACAAAAATTGATGAAGTTTCTGATGAGGCTAAATGAGACTTATGCACCACAAAGGAGTCACATCTTGATGATGGACCCTATGCCAACGCTTGACCAAGCTTATGCTATGTTGATTCATGAGGAAAGTCAAAGTATGAATGGAAATTATGGATTACAAGCATGAATTTTGGGTAACCACCTATAGGATCTGCTAGTGGTGCTTTGATTGCAGCTAATGCATCAAATGCGATATTTCCTGCATCAAATGCAGCTGCTCATGTACCAAATGTAGCTGCTCATGCAGCTAATGCATCTAATACTAGGCCTCGATAGAATGAGGAACTGCATTGTGAGTATTTTCACAAAAAGGGGCATCTTAGGGAAAATTGTTACAAATTGAAGGGATATCCACCTCCAAAGCCTCATAATGCAAATGTAAGAGAAAAGGGGCAGAGTAGTGGTCATAGCAATCAGAAACAGGATGGTGACACTGTGTTTGGAGGAGGAATCATACAGGCTCAACCAATATTTACACAAGCACAATATGAGCAAATTCTCAAAATGCTGAAAAATCTTGACATGAACAAGGCTCCTCCTGAATTGGCATACAAGGGAGGTATATCTTCTAATAACCAAAGATTTGGATTGATGATTCTGGTGCTACTAATCCCATGATTGCATGCTTGAATTTATCTTGTCCTACTTATGTTCCTAAATCAAACTCTAAAGTTGTTCACCTTCCAAATGGAGAAAATCACTCATATAGGCTCCTTGCCAATTCTCATACCTCCACAATGTGCTTTATATTCTTAATTTCAAGTAAAATATACTTCCAGTGGCTAGATGTACAAAAGAACTAAGATGTTTTGTCTCTTTCTTTCCTGATTTTTGTATCTTTCAGGATTTCTTCAGTGTCAAGGTGAGTGGGATTGGTAGCCTCAAGGATGGGCTTTACATTTTCCACTCCATATCACCTGCCAACACCCACACTTCAAAATGCTTATCCACCTTTATTCAATCTAATTCTATCTTCTTATGGCATTAAAGGATGGGGCATGCTCTCTATGCAATTTTACAAAGAATTCCTACAATAAAACAACACTTTACTGTTTCTAATTCTTGTAATTGTCATGCTTGTCCCTTGGCAAAAAATTCTAGATTTCCATTTGTTTCCAGTGTTTCTAAATCTTGTTTTGCATTTCAACTTGTTCATATGGATGTTTGGGGTCCATATAGAGTTTGTACTTATAATGGTTTCAAATATTTCCTAACTCTTGTGGAGGACTATTCTAGAATGACTTGGACTTTCTTGATGAGACTGAAAAGTGATGTGTATGTTGTTCTCAAAGATTTTATTCACTTACTAGAAAACCAATTCTCAGTTACTATAAAAACCTTTAGATCAGACAATGGTTCTGAATTCTTCAACACCCTTTGCACTGACTTGTTTAAATACAAAGGCATTGTCCATCAAAGTAGTTGTGTGCACACTCCACAAAATGGAGTTGTGCAGAGGAAACACAGACACCTCTTTGACATTGCTAGGTATTTGAAATTTCAAGCCAATGTTCCTTTGAAATTTTGGGGAGATTGTTTACTTACTGCTACTTACATTGTCAATAGATTACCTAGTCCACTTCTTCAAGGTAAATCTCCCTATGAACGGTTTCATAGAATACCACCCTCTATTGAGCACATGAGAGTTTTTGGTTGCCTTTGTTTTGCCACTAAACTAGATTTCTCAGATAAATTCACCCCTAAATATATTCCGCAACGGATGGATTTTCCCCAGTCCAAAAAGGTTACAAACTCTATGACATTGAACTTGAAAAATTCTTCATTAGCAGGGATGTTCTCTTTAAATAACATGTGTTCCCTTTCAGATACTCCAAAAGCCAATTTGTTCTTTCTCATCCTTTCTTCATTCCTTTCTATGATACTCCTGTTCCTCAATCTTTCCCTTCATCATCTCTTTCAGTCTCTCCTACCTCTTCTACTACACCTTATTCTTCTCCAATCAGTTCACCTAATCTACCTCCTGTTAGTCCTAGTCCTCCTCCTGTTTTTTCTTCTTCTTCTTCTTCTTCTTCTTCTTCTTCTTCTTCTTCTTCTTCTTCTTCTTCTTCTTCTTCTTCAACTCTCCCACATCTTCTCTTCCTTCTTCCTCTCGTTCTCATTTTTCTCCCATTGGTCCACCTGCTCCTGTCATTCCTTCCAAAAAATCTGGCAGACTTACCAAACCTCCTATCTGGCTGACAAACTATATGCATCTTTCTTTGCCCTCTACTTGTAATTCCACCTATCATCTATCCAACACTCAGTTGCCTACTTTCATTGTCCCCTTCTTATCAAGCCTTTCTCTCTTCCTTTTCTTCTAAAATTGAATCTTCTTTCTTTTCTCACGTAAGTAAGGATAAGAAATGGCTTCAAGACGACTTGAGATTGAAGCCTTAGAACACAACCATTCTTGGCAGTTAGTTGATTTGCCTCCTGGCAAGGTTCCTATAGGGTGAAAATGGGTGTATAAAATAAAGTACAAATCAGATGGTATGTAGAAAGATACAAGGCTAGGTTAGTTGCTAAAGGATATACTCAACAGGAAGGATTGGATTTTCATGATACTTTCTTTCTAGTGGCAAAATTGACCACTGTTAGAACTGTTATTACTACTGCTGCACTTAAGGACTGGCCTATCTATCAGTTAGATGTTCATAATGCTTTCCTTAATGGGGACTTGTCTGAAGAGCTATACATGACCTTACCACAGGGTTTCATCGGGGGAAGTCCAAAGTGTGTAGACTGCTAAAATCCCTATATGGACTAAATCCGGCATCTAGACAATGGAATCAAAAGTTGTCACAGACCTTGAGTAATTCTAGTTTCATTCAAAGAAAATGTGATTATTCCTTGTTCACTAAATCCTCTAATGGGAATTTTGTATTAATTTTTGTCTATGTATATTGTTTAGTAGTGACAGGTAATGATCTAGAGACAATTCAGAGTGCCAAAGCAGTGTTGCACAACAACTTCAACATGAAGGAACTTGGTGAACTTAGATATTTCTTGGGAATTGAATTTGTTAGGAAGGAATACTAATGGCACAGAGGAAATATGCTGTTGAGATGATCTCAGAATCAGGATTAGCAGGTCCAAAACAAAGAGACTCCAATGAAGCATTATTCAAAGCTCACAAGTAATGAATTTGACAAGACTCTTAAAGAGGCAACAACTGATGAGTCAATGAAAATTCTTAATGAAGCAACTGATAGGTTTATGGAAGAAAAGGGGAGATATCAGAGGTTGATTAGGAAGTTATTGTACTTAACCATCACCAGGCCTGATATTTCCAATACAGCGCAATGTTTAAGTAAGTTCATGCAAGCCCCCAAGAATTCTCATTATGAAGCAGCTCTGAATGTGGTAAGATACATAAAGAAGCAGTCATGACTTGGGTTGTTAATGACTAGTACAGGATCAGAACAAGTTACATCTTACTGTGACTCAGATTGGGCATCTTGTCCAATGTCTAGCAAATCTGTAACTAGGTATTGCATTAAATTGGGGTCCTCCCTTATCTCTTGGAAAGCAAAGAAGCAAAATACCATATCTAGAAGTTCTGCTAAAGCAAAATATAGAAGTACGGCCCATACAGTTGTAGAGTTGGTTTGGTTAATGATGAAGAAATTGACACTTAAAGTGGAATTACCAATAGTTTTATGCTGTGATAACACGGCAGCTTTGCAGATTGCAGCTAATCAAGAGGATTAAACACATAGAGATAGACTGCCACTTTGTGAGAGAAAAGATTCAAGAGGGGTTGATTAAGACTCCGCATGTAATAAGTCAAGAGCAACTAGCTGATGTATTGACCAACGCATTAGGACACCAGCAACATACCAGCTGATGTATTGACCAAGGCATTAGGACACTAGCAACATTCTTATCTGATTGGCAAGTTGAGAATGAAAGACATTTTTTCATTCACAAATTGAGTGGGAGTGTTGAACTGACATTGCATTGGAAGACTTGTACCGCATTAGAAGAATTGTATTGCATTAGAAGATTTATACTTGTATATTTATGGTTATACTAGTTAGTTGATTACTTAGAAGACTGATTAGCTGTAGATTAGCTTCAGCTAGTTAGTGATGTGTTATGCAAAGATTAGTTAGCTATAAGTAAAGATGTACAGCTCATTTCTCATTTCAGACATTGAGTGGAATCAGATATTTTTCTACCCATTGCGATATTTCTCTCTAACATTCTTCTTCTCCCTTTCTTTCCCCTCAAATTAACATGTACTCTCATAAATATGCTATATTTGTCTCTTGTTATACTTTTTCAACATATTTGTCCTTGTCATCCAACTTTAGGATCATATTTGCACTTGTACTCTTAAAAAAGTCTCCGTTAAATCCCCATGTCCCACCTTAATTTCCTATGTGGCAACTTCGTGGCTTTTTTTCCAATCAAATCTACTCACATATTTAAACTCTTTTAACCCTCATGTCCGACCCGACCCACCGACCCATTAAAAAATTAAAACCCAACCATTTTCTTTTCTCTTTTCAATACTCACCCAAAAATTCAAAGTTCTTTCATGGTGGATTTTTTTTTCCAAAACTTTGGAGCTGCTGCGTTCTTCTTTATTGCTAAGTTATGTGTTTATGGAAGAAAAGTCATTTGTATATGATGTGAATTTTTGTGGCCCACGTGATCATTTTTGGTTTAATAATAAATTAAGTTAAATCCTAAATAAATATGGGGAGGTTACCTAGTAGTATAAAACTACCCATGTCCCAGTTCTCACGTTCATGGAACGTGGGAATAACGTCTCCAAGCTCTCCAGATTAAAAGGGGTCCTCTCTCTACCAAATAGAATAGCTGTTTTCCATCAAAACTATTTTGTAAGTGTAAGGAAAGAGAGAGAAAAAACTTCTAAAGAAGAACGCTTCCGCTCTAAAGTCAAGAAATACCATGGCTGATTCGGATATGTTTTTCTTGACTAAATTTACTGTTTATTATTTCATGTGAAAATCATATAGTTCCACGTTCCTAAAATTATCGATAGGATTTTATATAGATTGTTTATGAACCTCACTCTAGAATTGTGAAAAATCCTTACATGTGGTATCCGAGCCAGGTTTTCGGAACTAATGATTTTCTGTTGAAACTAATGTTTTCCCCAATTTTATGAACCCTGATAATGCAACTAGGGATTCATAGTTACATAATTGCAATGGCCAAGCCTTCTGCAAAAATAAAAAATAAAAATAATCGAAGTTTTATGTTTATGAAATCTGGAATGTTTTTGAAGAATTACCTCCAGAAGCGTAGATGATAGTTACTATGAATTGACAGCATTGAAAAGCTTAAATTGTTAGCTTTAAGAGTTATGTCTCCTTGCTCCTTGTCTTGCTAATGGCATATATATATATATATATATATATATATATATTACGTCTTTCTGGTTAGACACGTACTGGAGCAGTTAAATCTAAACTTATGAAATATGAATGATACTACTTTCACCATTTATTTGGAATTATACATGTGAGATTCGTTAATCATCAAAGTGGTCAAATTTCTGAAGAATTAATTCCAAAATAACAGTTGAATCTATATTCAATTACTCATTAACCTTGAGGCTTATAAAGGATATAACACTTATGGGTAAATTGAAGTTTTGGTTATAAGACATTTATGGATCGCCCAAAGGTTGATCGTTTGTTCTTATAATTATTAAACATTAAAGTGATAATTTAGATGTGCCGTTAGTTTTATTTATTTATCCAAAGATAATAAATATTACTAATAGGTATATTAAAAATTATCAAATTATGTTAAAGTTCATATTTAAGCATCATTATGTTTAAAGTTAGTATTTTGATGTTCTGCCCAGAGGTGAGCATCAAAATACACATAAGTCTACAAGAAATTATTTCTGAATCTGAAAATATGTTTAAATTTGTAACTCAAGGCATTAACGAATGAGCGTGTTTAATTTGCAGCATTTGCTCTTCATTTGCACTCTGCCTCTGTTACGACCTTTAACGGACTTAACTTCTCAGATTGGTGTGAACAAATCAAATTCCATCTTGGAGTGTTAGATCTTAATGTTGCACTTTGCCTTTGAGAAGCCAACTGCTATTACTGATACTAGCAATGCTAAAGAAAGGTCCTATTATAAGCACTGGGACTGGTCTAACTGATTAGGCCTAATGCTTATGCGAATCAATATTGCGGGCAACATTAAGACTACTCTTCCCAAAACTGAAAGTGTCAAAGAACTTCTAAAACTTGTGGAAGAGTGCTCCCAAACTGCTGATAAGTCTCTTGCCGGGATACTAATGGGTACTTTGAACACCATGAAATTTGATGGTTCACGTACCATGCATGAGCATGTCATTGAAATGACAAACATAGCAGCAAGACTTAAGAATTTGGGAATGGAAGTGGATGAAAATTTCCTTATACATTTCATCATCAACTCATTACTGTCTGAGTATGGCCCTTTTCAAATGAAATACAACACCATGAAAGACAAATGGAACGTGCATGAATTGCACGGAATGCTGGTTCAGGAGGAAACAAGGCTGAAGAATCAAGCAATCCACCCCACTAACCTTGTAAATCATCAAGGAGCTGGAAAGAAAGTAAAGAAGCATGGTAAGGGAAAACAGAGGCAACATAATGTTAATGAGGCCTCCTCTCAAGTACGTAAGAAGGACCGCAAGAATGATAAGTGTCGTTTCTATGGAAAACCTGGACACTTTCAGAAAGATTGCCAGAAGCGTAAGGCATGGTTCGAGAAGAAAGGTGAGCCTAGTGCTTTTACATGTATCAAATTTAACTGAAGTTCCTTATAATACTTGGTGGCTTAACTCTGCTTGCATTGTTCATGTTTCTAATACAATGCAAGAATTCCTTACAACCTGTGAGATCATAAATAAGAATGAAAGATATGTGTGCATGGGGAATAGAGTGAAGGCTCCAGTTGAAGCTATCAGGACTTATCATTTGATCCTAGATACTGGCCATCACTTAGACTTATTTGAAACTTGTTATGTACTTTCTCTTTCGAGGAATTTAGTTTCTTTACCTAAGTTGGATAAGACTGGATACTCTTTTAATTTCGGTAATGGATGTTTTAGTTTGTTTAAGCATAATTGTCTCATTGGTATTAGTATTCTTTGTGATAGCTTATACACATTGAATCTTGATAATTTGTTTGCCGAAACACTCTTAACTCTGCATCATAATGTTGGAACCAAATGAAGTTTGTTGAATGAACAATCTGCTTACTTGTGGTATAAATGTTTAGGTCACATAGCCAAACAAAGACTGGAAAGATTAGTTAAGAATGAAATTTTTCCAGATTTGAATTTTACAGACCTTAATATTTGTGTTGATTGTATTAAAGGAAAACAAACAAGACACGCGAAGAGGACCCACGAAGCACACGACTTCTTGAAATTATGCACTAACGATATATGTGGTCCTTTTGATGTTTCATCTTTCAGTAAGGAAAAATACTTTATCATCTTTACTGATGATTTTTCACTTTATGGATATGTCTATTTGTTGCATGAAAAATCTCAAGCTATAAATGCCATTAAGGTATTTATTAATGAGGTTGAAAGACAACTAAACAAAAAGGTAAAAATAATCAGGTTAGACAGAGGTGGTGAATATTATGAAAATCTGATGAAATTGGACAACACCCTGGTCCATTTACTAAACTCCTTGAAAAGCATGGCATATGTGCTTAATACACAATGCCTGGCACACCACAACAAAATGGTGTAGCCAAAAGGCTTAATAGTACATTAATGGATATGGTTAGGAGTATGTTAAGTAATTCATTTGTACCCATTTTGTAATGGATGCATGCTTTAGGGACTGTCGTTTATTTGCTACATAGGTTTGAAAGCAGTTCCAAAGACACCATTTGAACTGTGGACTGGTACAAAACCTACTTGAGGCACCTACATGTTTGGGGTTGCCCGACGGAAGTTAGAGTTTATAACCCACAAGAAACGAAACTGGATTCAAGAACAATCAGTGGTTTCTTCATTGGTTATCTAGAAAAATCAAAGGGGCATAATTTTATTGTCCTAATCATAGTATGAGAATAGTTGAAACTGGAAATGCTAGATTCACTAAGAATGGTAAAGTTAGTGGGAGTGAAGAACCACGTAATGTGGAAATCAAAGAAGTTGGGTGTTACATCCCGTAGTTTTGTACGTTGAAATTTATAAGTGATTGGATGTTTTAAGTATGAATATTGGATTTACCTCCAAGGGTATATCAGATTACATGCGTCTATCTTATGGTTACGAGGGTTTAAGCTCATATTATAAGTTATGTAAAGGATTGGAGGTCAAGTGAATCAAGGAAATTAAACGTGGGACTTTGGAGAAAGTATGAGGGGCAATTTTGGCCCAACTTTGATGAAGAATATCTTTTAGTATATGAGAAGTTTTGAAGCAAAGCAAAAGCCTAAATTGAATTTCATGAAGTCTAGTTTCCAACGCAATAAACTGCTCATCGATACAACATCGGAGTAGAGAATTATGGATGTTACAACCCAGGCTGACAGAGCAGAAACGCGCTGCTACAGTAACCGAGCTGCTACAGTAACCGACTCTAGAGTTCTAGAAAAGGGGTTTTACCCTCATTTTTTTTCATCCAACACCTCTAAAACATTCCCTAACCCTCTAGAATATTTTTCCCAACTTCCACCCACAAAATTTCAGCCCAAATCAAGTGGAAACAACCAAATCTTCCATCAAGAAAGTTAGAAACTACGAGAGTAGCAAACCTACGGTGTTGTCTAGTGATTGAGGGTGAAGCGGAACTGATGCAGCCATGATTCTTGGGTTGTTGCACTTCTTAAGGTATGTATAATACCCCTTTGGTTGTGTGTTAGCTTAAATTGATGTTGATAAAGTTGTTTGAGGCTAAACACCGCAAGACTACATCGAAATAAGTTAAGTTAAGTCACTGTTTTGTAGGGGATGTTTTGAATGTTTAAATATGACTTTTAATGGTTGTAAATTGTGGATTGTAACCTGAATATATTGTCCCTACGGTTATTGGGATTATTCATGTGTTAGTTGGAAAGATGGAAAAGAAATTTATGTAATCTACGAATAGAAAGAAAAGGATGAGGCGTAGGAGTATGGATTGCTTTGGAATACAGTTAAGGATATTTTGAACTAAAATATGATGTGGTAAATATATGCATATTGTTATGAAGGGTGTGGACTGAATTATGAAAGGAGAGTTAGGTTTGAATGACATTTGTTATCCGTTAAACGAGCTTGCCACTCGATATGATTCTTAAAGTAATCAAAGAAGGTTATATTGGATTATATTGTAGTTGTTGCTATTGTTGATTGTTGTTGCTGTTGTTGTTGGGCTGTTTGATGACCCTTAGGTCTTTGGGATGTAATATAAACAGGGGAGATGCTGCCCGAATTTCGTCAGATTCTAAATGGATTTAAATTGAAGGCTTAAGACGAGCGTATGAGAATGAGTCTAACAGTAGTGTGAATTGTTTTATATGTAGATTATGAGACTACGAATGATCTTAAGAAAATTACAAGACAGGAAGTAAGTTGGAAAGTCGAGAAATAAGCGTCTAGGTATATTAAGGCTAGTCCCTTTCTTTCAAAAGGCATGATTCCATATATGTTTCCATAACCTTCTTACTCCCAAAAGTTAGAAGTCCATGATTCTTTTCCTACCAACCCATGCATGAATTCCATAAAAATCCTCATTTCCAAGAAAGTTAGAGATTCATGACTCTTAAAGTTTTTATAATGCTAAAGATGAATATTTTTTTTTATGATAACCATGATGATGATTATGAGGGATTTATTTATCAAAGCTCCAAGGCATACGGATTTCATGTTATTATGAGATGATTTTATTCATAGAGATTTCCAAGTACATGAGCTTTATATTATTAGTATGAGATGATTGAGCTTACTTTACAATTTCTTAATTTCCTTCATTATTGGTAGTCTCACCTTATGGCCCTTGTTTCTTCAAGGTGGGATAGACGATGATGATTGATCCATAATGTAATCGGAGGCTACCGACCTTACGTCACTCCAATATAGTTGTGGCTTTTGATTGGGCTATCATGCACGCTTTATATATATGTATGTATTTTCTCACACCGCGCCGCACTATAGTCGGTCAGGCATGGCAAGTAGATGTGCACACCACTACAGTGGGCACGTTATAATATCACCCCGGACGGGGGCTAATGATGATAACACCTAGCCTTAATGGTCGGGCATGATACTATATATATAACACCAAGCCTCAATGGACGGGCACGGTACTATATATATATGTATAAAAATGTTTTTTTTTAAAAGTTAAGCATGCATGACATCCGCCTCAAAAGGCATCCAGACGTACAGGTTATCTCTCTCTTATTTCATGTTACCTTTCATATCTATATTATGTTTTTATTCATGCCTTACATACTCAGTACATTATTCGTACTGATGTCCCTTCTTGTGGACACTGCGCTCATGCCTCCAAGTAGGCAAGGAGATGGATCAAACCCGTAGGTGCTCTATCAGCGGATTCTCAGGAGCACTCCACTTACTTCGGAGCTGCAGTCTATTTGGTATTGGTCCTTATGATCATTTGTATTCTATGTAGAGGCTCGTAGACGTGTGTGTACAGTTAGATGTTTTATAGCCCCACCGGTTCATATTATTGTATAATATATTGGTAGTGTTGTCAGCTGGTGATGATGGGCATAACTATTGATGATTATATAGATATGCACCGTTATGTTGTGTTATATGTCCTTACAGGTTATGACAACCATGAGTTACCTTTGGGGTCCACCCAGAAACGATTATGAGATGTATGCTTAGAGGTACATGGTAGGTTAGCTCCGGGTGCCCGTCATGGCTCTCTGGTTAGGTCATGACATTGCGGTGCGAATTCATCTACCCTACACTTTTTCTAAAATTGTTGTTCCTGAAGTTGTTGTACCGCCTAACAATCAACAAGAACAACAAATAAATGATCCTGCTATTCCGAATGAAGCCATAATTAATGAACCTGAGGTAGATTGATACGAATTGAATTGGGGAAAGAACCCAATTCAATCCAAAACGCGGAATTCAAGGGGATACGAAGAAAAAGGGGATGAGAAGGGAGGGATAAAAGCAAGACCTCTAGATAATGACTCTATGGACAAATTTGGATATATTAAATTCAAACCCTCCCAATTGGAATCAAACCTAAAAACCTATACTATTTGAAATCAAGGCAAGATAAGATTCAATTGAATCCACAAATGAACAATCTCTTCATGAAATCAATGGAATCCACCATCACAATAGTTAACTAAGCTAAACCCTAACTACAAACTATCAACTCACAAGAGTCTCTCATATCATCATTCAAAAACTAAATGTAAAAATGAGTTAAGTCTAATATTTATACTCCTAGAAATAAAAGACAACTAACTATTACATATTTTCCCTTAATGAGGTAAGGGTCTTGTTTGGCTAGTTGGGATGTTGGCTTAGAATTCAAAATGTCTCTTCTTTGCACAACTAGCCCTCATCCAATCCATAAAGCTTGCAATTGTGATCATGTGCATTTATGCCCCTTGACTTGCATGTTCGGCCACTTTTGCGTTTCTACCTTTTGCACTTCTAGCCACTTTGATTGTTGGCCTTCTTTCTTGTAGCCTTATCTTCAAGCCTTGCCCAAGCCACCCCCCACACATCATTGGCCTCATTGTGGGGCTTGTATGGGCCTCCAAAGGCCTTCAATGCCATCCTTATCATCCATGCCGCTTGTAGAGCTTGAACTTTCATATCTTGGCCTTGGATATAAGTCTTAAAATGAGGTGTGCCAAGTAGGATCATGTCATCCTCCCCTTCTTCAAAAGGATTCATCCTCGAATCGGAACCTAGCAAAATCCAAAGGAAGACATACGAAAACATACTCCTCAAAGATTGAGGGTTAGCACACAAAACCATAGTCACATATTCATTCCAAGGATGAACAAATTTGTGGTATAACCACACATCAATGACAATCATGGATAACAATTGCACATATGAGGTATCAAGAAGTTGATCCCTCCAAGGTTCATGACATGAGGATAGAGTAATAAAACCAATGGATTCAAAATGCGAAGTATATAACTCTACATTGGTTCTATTTGACATGTAGCACAATGTCCAAACAAGGACACTCTCAATTTTCAAACAAGGACTCTTCCAAGATAGTGCTCTCAAATCACACAATGTGACACCCGGATCAAATGGGTAGATTACCCACCTAGTATGGTCAAGGACACAATCATTTACCCTATAAGAGTCCCCCTTCACATAAGATGCACCCAAAACATACACATGAGCATCATCAAATGCAAACAAGTAGTAAAGAAAGGTATTGCGTAAAACAACTTCCTCTTCTATGTCATCCTCAAGTGTAACCTCACTACTAGAATCTAGAACAAGATCATCCAATAGGCTACTACAAAGTTGAGCATGAAAGGAAGAATTAACCATTTCTAAACAAGAATTACCTTCCCTTTTAACACTTTTCCTCCCCATAAGTGGATCACAATTCCTCAAAGGAAGATCTCCATCGTAAGGAAAAGTGTCATCATCCCATAGTGGATTACAAAACACATTATAGCCTTCAAAGGTGGCTACATGCTCAACATTGCAATACCAACCACTATGCATATCACCCTCACTAGTCATGTTATCATCGAATAGGACATTATCTTTTAAGAAGAATCTATGAACAACGAAGATTGAGCATACAATTCCACTCTCATAAAGACAAAGGTCACTTCCCACAACACTTTCATGCACACGACTAGGTAAATGATCAATTATATCAACATCATCACTAAGAGGGTCAGTAAACACATCACAAGGTTCCTCAAATAGTGGATTTTCATAGCAAACGAATTGATCAACACAAGTAACCACACTAGACACCATTCGATCTCACTAGAGGAGTCAATTAGGTCATCGCTAGGATCAACTAATGGGTGCATTAACAATTCACATGACAATGTACTAACATGCATATCAAGAGGATCAACACTAGATAGACACAAGTTGAACTCAAAAGAAGAGTCAAGATGGTCATCGATAGGATCAACTAGTGTTGGGTCACTCATTTCAACCACATTGTCCATCATCATCCAATCATTACGCTCAACACAAGGCAAAGACTCATTAACCTCAATAAAGGAAAAGCTATCACTAACATGGTCATTCACATCATTTAGAGAGTTAGGATTAGTTATTTTACCTTGAAGTTCCCATTCATCCTCTTTGCCTTGGATTTCAACTGTGGAGCTCGGTTGCTCTCCCGTAAAAGCTCTCAACTACCTCAAGAACTTTCAAAAGTTGAGGCTCATTATTCAGCTTGCTTCCGAGAATACCTGCACTATCAACAAGGACACTAGAAAAGTTACAAGGGTTAGATAAAGTTTATGACAACTCGCTCACATTACTCCTCACATCCTCTCCTTTTTCCTCTCTAGAGTTGTCATTTTTCGCTCCCTTACTCCTCTCAATCTTTTCTCTCATAAGTTGTTATGTCTTGTGGACTTGTTCTTGCATTTGGAGAAGTAGCTCCTTCATTCCCTTGAGGATTTCTTTGGCCCCTCTTATATCATCTCTTGTGCCTTTTACTTCTTCTCTGGGGTCATTTTTTTACTTGTGGCCCCCCGTCTCTCCTACTCACCTCTCCTACCATCACTTCCCTCCTACCTTCCATAACACAATCACTACGAGGACTTGGAAACCCCAGATTAGGATAAGAGTAATGATTCATTGTATTCCTTGAAGTAGGATAAGACACCGAATTTGAGTAATCGCCATAATAATTTCCATGACCAATAGGATGGCCATTTCCCCTCAACACTTCTCTTCTCCTACCCTCCACACTATAACCATATTAGGACTTTGGTGTCTCCGGATTAGGGTAAGGTTCATAAGTCATCGTGTTTCCTAGGATAGGAAAAGTATAACCTCTTCTCCTTCTAGGCGGACCCCTACTTGGGCCAAGCCACACACTTATACCACTTCGCTTGGAATAGGAAGTATTACAAGGCGATGTACGTGGGTAGCTACTAGAAGATCCCTTATAAGGGCTAGATTCAACTCTGTGGTCTTCATAAGCATAATCACCACAAAACGCATAACCATTAGGCTCATAATCATCATAACTTCCCATTTCTTGCATATTCTTACTAATTGGTTCATATCGTAAGTGTAAGGAAGAGGTATACCTCAATTCACCCCCAAGTACATGGCGTGTAGGATGAGACTCTTCATACTCATATCCACCATAGGACTCTTCATCATACCCACCGACTCCTTCTTCTTCATAAGCCCCATGAGATGTTGCCTCACAATTGCCCTCGGAGTAGTATTCTTCACTCGGCCCATGAGCACCATCGCCATCATATTCATTGTAAGAATAGTGATGCTACCATCTCCGGCATACATCATGTCAACTCCCTCGTAGCCTCTATCACCTTATAGTCATACCCTCCATTGCTAGAGGCATAACCTCCAACATCATTTCCACAAGACTCGGAAGCTATGGATGATATCTTTATCTCTCCTTCTCCTTATGTATCCTCTTCGTGTACCTACAAAATGAGAAAACAAGATTAGTAGCAAAAGCTCCTCACGTCACTCGTATTTGCACTCAAACTTACCTCTCAACCTAAGCTTCTTCAAAGGTTGGTCAAGAACCCTTTTAATCCAAATCAATTCACAAGATTGCTAACCTTTGTGGAGGAATAGATTCTTGTTAATCGAAAGACGGACAACTCGATAAAGCAAAAAGGACTTGAGCTAAGAAAATTCAACGAGGTTTAAACGAGAAAAGCTTGAAAGAATTGGTACGAAATGAATCGGACTCAAGAACTAGTCACCAACAAGTAAGAACAATTACAAGTTGTTAATTAGTTTTAAGAATCAAAGAAGTGAGATGAAGATGAAAGGAATCAAACCAAGAATTATTGTTGAAATACCTTTTATACGGTTGGAATTGTACGGGCCGTATATTTTATATAGTCAGTATATACTCAACCTATATCAAGAACAGTGAGCTCGTGAAATTGTGCTCAATCTACGGTGGACTTTATACGGTCCGTGAATGATCTACGGACCGTGAATCATGACCGTATTTCCTGACCAGTAGCTCACGATCTGGTGTACAATTCTACGGCTGACCCTCTCAAAATTGTACGGACCATAAATGATAAACGGCCCGTCAAATTGCACCGTAGTTCCTTAACAGTGTACTATGTTGTTGGATGCAATTTTACGTCCTCAATATACGGTCCGTCAATTGTATACGGTCTGTGAAATTGGACCGTATAAGGCCTTTTGGAATGACGTCTTGTTCGTCGGATACGAACTCTGGCTGGGTTTTCTTGACCTTTCCTTGACTTGTTGGACCCACACAACCTAATATTTTCCCTTTCGGGGTAGAAAAACACCTTTTGATAACTTTGGGAAAATATTTTAGATCAAACGCACCTTTGGGTCATCTTCTTCCTCACGAAGATATGAAGATCTTAAAGAACACCAAGATCACCCAAATGCAATCTAGGATCAAATCAACTCGTTTTTGCTCCAATTTTCAGATCTAAGCTCCTTTTGATATGGAGAACAAAGCCCACTAACCAATTAGCTTCAATTTCAACTCAATCATCAAGACCCACTTTCAAGTTCTTCAAGTCCTTCAAAACCCAAAAATGGTAGATCCTTCAAATTAGCTCCGAATTAACTCAAATTTCAGATCTAAGTTCTCTATGATGTAGAGAACAAAGCCCAATAGGTTTCAACCTCCAATTTTAACTCCTTCAACAAAACTTAAACTTGTTCTTCAAGCTTGAAGCTCCAACAATGGTGAAATTCTCAAAACAACTTCAAACTCCACAAAACTTCGGATTTAGGTGTATTCCACCTCAACAAACTCAAATCCAACTTAAAAAAAATAACCAAATCAAACCACAAAATAATTTTCAAATTTTTGGATTTTTTTTTTTTTTTTAATTTTCGAAATACGTACCTAGGATTAAGGATTGTGGAAACAAACCTATAGCCTAAGTTCTGATACCAAAACATAAGAATTGAATTAGGGAAAGAACCCAATTCAATCCAAAATGCAAAAATTAAGGGGATACAAAGAAAAAGGGGAAGAGAAGGGAAGGGATAAAAGCAAGACCTCTAGATAATGACTCTATGGACAAATTTGGATTTGTTAAATCCAAACCCTCCCAATTAGAATCAAACCTAAAAACTTATACTATTTGAAATCAAGGCAAGAGAAGATTCAATTGAATCCACAAATGAACAATCTCTTCATGAAATCAATGGAAACAAAGGTTCAAGACCATTCAATGGAATCCACCATCACAATAGTTAACTAAGCTAAACCCTAACTACAAACTATCAACTCACAAGTGTCTCTCATGTCATCATTCAAAAACTAAATGTAAAAATGAGTTAAGTCTAATATTTATACTCCTAGAAATAAAAGACAACTAGCTATTACATATTTGCCCTTAATGAGGCAAGGGTCTTGTTTGGCTAGTTGGGATGTTGGCTTAGAATTCAAAATGTCTCTTCTTTGCACAACTAGCCCTCATCGAATTCACAAAGCTTGCAATTGTGACCATTTGCATTTATGCCCCTTGACTTGCATGTTCGGCCACTTTTGCGTTTCTACCCTTTTGCGCTTTTAGCCACTTTGATTGTTGGCCTTCTTTCTTGTAACCTTATCTTCAAGCCTCGCCCAAGCCATCTCCCACACATCATAGGCCTCATTGTGGGGCTTGTATGGGCCTCCAAAGGCATTCAACGCCATCCTTATCATCCATGCCGCTTGTAGAGGTTGAAGTTCCATATCTTGGTCTTGGATGTAAGTCTTGAAATGAGGTGTGTCAAGTAGGATCATATCATAGATGAATCACAAGGAGTAGCATTAAAAAAATCTCAAAGACAAAGGATACCTACTATTTCTGATGATTATTTGGTATAGCTACACCAGTCAGAAATTGACTTGGGATTGATAATGATCCAGTTTCATTTTCACAAGTCATTGAAAGTAGTAATTCTAATCAATGGATAAATTCTACGAAAGATGAATTGAAATATATGGAACAGAATGAAGTCTGGGACCTTGTTGAATTACCAGAAGGTTGTGAAAGAATTGGGTATAAATGGGTCTTTAAGACCAACTCGACTCAAGTGGCAACATCGAACATCACAAGGCGTAATTGTTACCAATGGTTTCACTCAAAAAGATGGCATTGACTATAAGGAGACATTTTCACCAGTCTCTACAAAAATTCACTCAGAATTATAATGGCTTTAGTAGCTCATTACGACTTAGAGCTACATCAAATCGATGTGAAAACTGCCTTTCTGAATGGGAATTTAGAACAGGAAGTTTATATGGATCAACCCGAGGGGTTTGCCGTTAAAGGAAAGGAACACATGGTGTGTAAACTTAAGAAAAAATATACAAACAATACAATCTTCCCGACAATGGCATTTTAAGTTTATCGAAACTATTGTCACCATTGGATATAAGGAAAACACTGTTGATCGGTGTATATATCCGAAGGCCAGTGGGAGTAAGCTTATTATGTTAGTCCTGTATGTTGATGACATCTTGCGAGCTACTAATGATTTTGGTTTGTTGCACGACACCATTAAATTTCTCTCTAACCACTTTAAAATGAAAGTTATGGGAGAGGCATCCTATGTGATGGGATAGAAATATTCTGGGATAGATCGCCAGGATTGTTGGGGTTGTCTCAGAAAGCCTATATTAATAAAGTGTTAGAGAAATTTAGAATGGAAAAATGATCATCAAGTCCCATTCCAATTCAGAAAGGAGATAAATTTTGTCTCAATCAATGTGCAAAGAATGAATTGAAACGTAAGAAAATGAAAGATATTCCTTATGCATCAATAGTTGGGAGCCTAATGTATGCCCAAACATGTATGAGACCGGACATCAGTTTTGTTGTCGGGATGCTAGGCCGGTATCAAAGTAATCCAGGAATGGACCACTGGAAGGCTGCAAAGAAAGTGTGCAAGGAACTAAAGATCATATGCTCACTTATAGAAGATATGATCATCTTGATGTGGTTGGATATTCATATTCAGATTATCTTTGGTTGATGTGGTTGGATATTTGATTGGGGATTATCACTTGGTTGTGTGGATACAAGAAAATCCACATTTGGTTGTCTGTTCCTATTAGCTGGAGGAGCAATATCATGGAAGAGTGTGAAGCAGTCTGTTATAGCTGCATCCACTATGGAAGTTGAGTTTGTGGCATGCTTTGAGGCCACGGTTCAGGCTTATTAGTTGCGGAACTTTATTTCAGGACTTGAACTAGTCGACAGTATTGCCAAGCCGCTAAAAATTTATTGTGATAATACAGCAGCAGTCTTCTTCTCTATAAACTACTAAGTATTCGAAAGGTGCTAAGAATATGGAATTGAAATACTTTTCGATTAAAGAGGAAGTCCAGAAACATAAAGTTTCAATTGAAAATATTAGCACCAAACTTATGATTGCCAATCCTTTAACGAAGGGATTGCCAACCAAGACATTTGTTGAACATGTTGAAAGAATGGGCATTATTGATGGCAATGAATGACTTTTTATGTAAAGACTTTATTATGTTATGCAATTGACACTTTGAGCTCAATGATATATATGTTTCTGTTGTTACCTGTTTTCTCTTGTATACATAATGTTGAGAATGATGATGACATGTTCCGGCTTAGATAAAGTAGTGTAAGAATTATCGTTGGACCCATTATGTATTTGAAAGGTTGGGTTGGGTAATAGACTAATATTGCAGTACGTGGAAGGGACTATGCCGAATAAAGTGATGTACAATCGCCATGACTCATATTAGTTGATTTACTTAACAACAACAAATGATGATTGGATTTAACATTATTTGTGCACATGACGATTGACATGCTTATTAAACCTTTAAGTTAATGAACGTGCGCCAAGTGGGAGAATTTAAATTTTTGTGGCCCACGTAATCATTTTTGGTTTAATAATAAAATAAGTTAAATCGTAAAAAATATGAAGAGGTTACCTAGTAGTATAAAACTACCCATGTCCCACTTCTCACGTTCATGGAATGTGGGAATAATGTCTCCAAACTCTCCAGATTAAAATGGGTCCTCTCTCTGCCAAATAGATTAGTCGTTTTCCATCAAAACTATTCTGCAAGTGTAAGGAAAGAGAGAGGAACAACTTCTGAAGAAGAACGCTTCCGTTCTAAAGTCAAGAAATATCATGGCTGATTTGGGTATGTTTTTCTTGACTAAATTTACTATTTATTATATCATGTTAAAATCATATAGTTCCACGTTTCTAAAATTATCGATAGGATTTTATATAGATTGTTTATGAACCACACTCTGTGAAAAATCCTTACATATGGATGTGAGTCCTGATTTGTCTTCTTGATTTGTTTTTGGGTACCTACTTTAAATGTAAGATTAGCTTAGACCTTAAACTGAGTTCGTAATCCTTTATTTGCTTGGAGCAAAAAAGTCTGCCTCTGTATGCTTTTTATAAAGTACAACAATTACAATAATTTTTCTAGGTAAAGGGTGTTCATTTTTAACATGATTAACCATTGGTAGATGAAATTGTTATCAGAGTAATATCATAGTTAAAATCTGAATAGAACTCCTCGCACCAGTTTACTGTGAAATTCCAATTTGGGGTAAAAAACATTCGATGCCCGAGCTCCCTTTAAATCATTAGCAAAGGTGATAGTTGAAACTTTGTTACTGAAACTCTTTTAGGAATGTATTTGGTTTCAATGTAGAATCAACACCCACTTAATTGTTTATGTTTTTTTTTTTTTTAATGAAATTCCCCAGGTTGTCTGGGGTGTTATAAATCAGAAAAAAAAAAAGTATACAAGAGGACTTGGTCTTAACCTCTGATTATACAAGACATTCCATACCTCACAAAAATGAGACTAACTATGTAATTAGCTAACAAAAAAAATCCCCTTGTCATATTTGGTCCTCATAGAAGGAATTTGACTCTTGTTCAATTGGATGGACCTTTAGCCCCCACAGGAAGTTGCTGACAGGAGCCATAGAAGGATTCATTCTGAATGTTAACTGCAAGTTTGGATAGATGGTCTACAACCTTATTGGCCTATCTAAAATAGTATTCCACTTTGGCATTAACTTGGTTCTTCAATTGTTGTAGCACTTCTATGATCAAATTAATGGTGAAACTGCAACATTTATCCTCATTAATCATCTGGACAATCGCAAAAGAGTCCAACTCTAATGTGAAATTAGAGATGTTCTTCTGGTAGCATACGATCGTCCCTTGTTTAGCTATCAGTGCTTCTGCCTCTAGGTTGCTGGTACACCTTAGGGAGATGAAAATGCCATTACAAAATCACCCATCATTTCTTAACACCCCCACCTAAACCAGCACTTCGACTGGCATCAACAAAACTTCCATCAATGTTCATTTTCAATGTTCCAACATACGAAAATTTCCAGCAGACAATGATGGATTAAGGGCAAGGTTTTAATCTTTGGAGAATGTTACAAAATGAAATCCAAGGTAATATCAATGTGTGAGAAGGGAAGGCCTGAGAAGTAGCATTTAAACTGTTCCTTTTTGCCTGCTAGATGATGATGTACACACTGAACTTCCTCTTTTCTCTATACTTGCACTCACAATTTTGCTTCCAGATTTCCCAACATATAAACAATGGGACAGTCTTCGCAATCATCTTGTGAATGTCATTTGAAGTCCTTTGATTCCACTAGACATTAATCATGTGACTGATAGTTCCCTGGTGAGTAGCAATTCCCAGTGGTCTTTCAAAGTGATTCCAAATGAATTGAGCAGCTCCACCTGCAACAAATATATGGAGCATGTTTTCTACTGGGAGTAAGCAGCATTTACAATTGGTGTCCCCGTTAGCTTTAAATCTGGAAAAAAAAAAATCATCAAAAGGAAACTTACCTTGCCATAGTCTCCAAGTGAGGAAGGAGATTTTAAAAAGGGTCTTGGAGCTCCACATTTTGCTCAAGAACTGGTTTTGAGTTTTTTTGGTTCCGAGCATCTCCTAGCAGTCTTGTTTGAGTATTTCCCATCAGCAGCCAAGTCCCAAAATTTTTGATCTTTTCTATTCTGGTTACCAGTTATAATAGTAAGAATGTGTTGCACCATTTGTTCTGTCAAGGTTCCCTTAATTTTTAAATATTCCAACCACCATCTAGTAAGAAGCGACTGACTAAGGTGGTTATGCTTTTTCTAATATTAGGGTAGAACTTAGCAATATGACCTCTACCACTCCAGTTATCCCACCAGAAGCTGCTAGAGCTAGAGCTAGTTTGCCAAATCATTTGATCCTCAGCTCTGTTTCTTACTGGAGTAATTATTAGTCCTAGTTTATGTGTCACCTTTTCTATAATTAGAAACAATTTAACTTGTAAATTCCTCTTTTACCATCAATTAAAATGATATACAACCACACAAATTTCTAAGATTTGTTTTAAACCACAATCTTAAAAGTCCGTCTTTCTTTCTTAAACTCTATGCCTAAGTAAATGGTGCACATAAATTAGGACGGGGCGAATAATAATAAGGAATGTGCTTCATATAGGAATAGAGTGAGTAATAAATTTCTCCAAAATAGTACCCCCTCTGTCTCAAATTATTTGTTGTTTTTTTTTAAAAAAAATTTACACTGCTCTTGAAATATTAATTAGGAGGTGTATTTGACTAACTTTACTCTTATTTCCTTCTAAGCTTAATCTCTCTCCATTAATATTTACTTTATTTATGTGTCATCTTCATTAATGATATAATTAACTAAGGGTAAAATCGGGAAAAAAAATAATTAATTGTGTCTTAAACTTCTAAAATAATAAATAATCTGTGACTATTATTTTTAGTAATCGCGACAGATCCTTTGAGACGGAGGGAGTAGCTCGGTTCGTTGATCCCAATCACAATTAGCCCAAGTTTCTTTGGTTTCTATGCAAGACGAAGACGATTATAAGCTACTGCACTCTGCAGAGTTATTTACCTCTCAAATTTAATCTCTTCTTGATAAGGTTACTGTGTTTTTATTGTTTTGATGATTTGACAAATATGTATAAAGAACCAGATACTCTAGCAGGGGGGATATAGTTGTCTTGTTATTTCAAACTTTGCGATATCATGAGAGATCAAGTGAGAGACCTGGTATTCGATCAGGTCCCCTGGGCGTCATACAGTCAACTCTATAGCTGTAAAGCTGCAGAAATTGTAGCAATACAACAATACAGTAGCAACTCTGTACTGCCAGGAGGCTTGTCACTCTCACCTTGCCTCTCCTCTTAAATACACAATATATCTCAAGGGAAACTTCATCCTTGCAAAATCCAAAAATTGTTCAAATCTTAAATGCAAGTCTCCACCTTTTAAGGTGTGATCAAGAACAAGGCTTCAACAGATCCAAGGACCTGTTTCCTACAACTGAAGATGTGTTAAGTCCTAGGGGTGTTAAGTCTTTCGTTCTATTGTTCTATAACTTGTAAACCTACTCTTCTCAAAAGGAAGTTGTTTTGTAGGTATTCTAAATTCTCAAGAAGTTGTAAGTAGTTTGCCTCCTAAAGCTTTTGAGTGGTACACTTGTCTAGAGATAGTTAAGGTGTATTAGTTTGTTTGGTTAGAGGTAGTCAAACCTTGTTGAGTGCTTGGCTAGAGCCTAGAGGTAGTCAAGAGTTGCTTACAATAGGGTTATTGTAAGGGTGAGGGATTAAGTGTGTTAATTCCTAGGTTGCAAGAGTTGTAATCTGAAAGTTGCTCAGTGTAGTGGAGTTGAAATCCTACGTGGTAGGTCCTAGTTTTTAATCCCTTGAGCAAGGAGTTTTTCACGGTAATATCTTGTCTATTTACTTACTGCACAGCATAAGGGTGTTAGGTTTTAGGGTTTTCCCTTCCTATGTGGAATTGGATTAATAAAACTCAATTCAATTTGGACCAGGCCACTTTTGCCCAAAAATTCCTCTATATATAGGATCAATTTAGGTCTTATTTTTTAGAACACAAGATTGAATTCATAGCAGCCATATAGAGAGAAAAACGTGAGGGAGAAAGTAGATTTTCGTCCAGAAATTTTCTGCTACAGCAGTTCGCTTTAAATTGCGTTTTCCGATTCGTTAATCGTTGGATCGTGCTGAAATTTGAAATGGGGGTTCTCAACATCTGGTTCTTCGATTTCAATGGTGCAGATCGGATTTTGTGGTCTGTAGTTCCAGTTTTCGAGTACAAACAGTAGCTCATTTTTTGGGGTGATTTCTCTCTTTTCTTCACTAGTTTTGGTGCTATCTTTTATGTATTGTTGCTCCGTGCTTGGCTTTGTTGTTGTAGCCATTTGGAGAATATTTTTGTAACTCTTGTTGATTTTAGTGGATCTTTTGTAGGCCGGAGGTCCCGTGGATGTTTCCTCTTCACCTTGAAGGGGTTTTACCACATAAATTTGGTGTCTCTTGCATTCGATTTATTTTTGCTTGCTTTGCTATTTTATTGTTGGTATAGCTGCTGTCCGGATTTCCATTTGTGCTAGTGTTTATTGTCTTCTCTTGGTTCAAATAGTGTGGAAAGTTTTGACTTGGGTATTTCTTCCGCTGTTACCTCGTCGTGCAATTTGGTTGTTGCTTGTTTCTTCCCAACAAAGAGAACTAGTAGACAACCAGGTCCCATGAATCCTTGTGCTTCTGCAAAGATGGCACAGTAGAGTTTGAAAACTGCAATAGAGGTACCGCATTTTTTACAAATTTAACTTAATATCATACTTCTTCGTTTCAATTTATGTGAACCTATTTCCTTATTCGTCCGTGCCAAAAAGAATGACCTATTTCTATATTTGGAAATAATTTATCTTATTCAATGATTTATAGCCACACAGAATATATATGTGACTCATTTAGCACCACAAGTTTAAAAGTCTTCTCTTCTTTCTTAAACTCTGTGCCCAGTGAAATGGGTTCACATAAATTGAAACAGAGAGAGTAGTAAATTTGAATATTTATGTTATTAATAAATTTTATTTATCATAATAGCTGTATTTTCAAATACTTAATGGATATTACTTGTAAGGCTGTAACGAGTCTATTGCAATTTGCACCCTTGATGTGTGTTCTATTTTGTGATTTGCACCCTATTGTATTATATTTTATGACTTGCACCTTAACCTCTTCATTTTTTTTTAATTTTTTTTTTAAAAAAAAAAGGTATTCTTTTTACAAAGTTTCACTAGGGAAAAATTGGAAATATAACAATAAAGCTAAAGTATAGATTTTACTTTTCTGATAGGCATCCTAAATGGAATATTCAAATTGAAAACCTTTGTAGACTATTTTCCAGATATAATCGCGTTGATGACTCTATATAAGTTAGCAGAAGAGCGGGAAAAGGGCCAGCTATCAAGATGACTCTAGTATGTATAAAATTACAAAGTGTAAAAGAAATTTTGAGACCAACATAATCAGAAGAACTATATGCCTGGATTCAACAAGACATTTATTTCACATTCGACACTGATACTAAAGATTCTACTAAGCAGAGAAGTAGAGAGGATACATAGCTAAAATTGATGACCACACAACGATAGGCAATTTCTGTAAAATTGTCATTTACAGATTTCACACTAGCCAAACCTATATGATTATATAGAATCGACAAATAAGCAGCCTGAGCCTGTGATCTTGAAAAATAATGAAACTTGAACAACAACAATGTGGGTTGACTAAGATTTTCTCATGCTTACTGGATTTCAGAAACACTTGTTCCTTTCCTTTTCCCCATCTTAATATCGGTGCTCCACGAGAGGACTAAGATTTGGGCTGACTAAGATTAAGGAATAAAAAGGGACTTTTGAATCCTGTCCCTCATAAGAATTAAATTTAGTTTCTAGCAAATTAAAGCTAAATTGTAGTTATTGTGGGTACCTTGGTAATTATCTTGCATTCTTTGATAAGATTGTGGTCAATATGTGTAGAGCTTGGATAATATAATATAGGGATTTCATATTGGGTAAATTTAGAAATGAGATGTGTCTGACTTTATTACCATGATAAGAAAATGAACCTTTGTTCCATCCTTACTTTAAAAACAAAATTATGTAATGAGAATTGCTTAAGACCATATAAGAATTCCAAATTACACTTCCCATGGCGACGTGGGATTCAACACAATATTGTCCTAGTTTGTTTTAGTGTAGTTGTTATTCTTTCTATAATCAAACTATAGAAAATACTTGCCCTTCATGCAATCATAGAAGAAATCAAAACATGCTAAATAGCTAATGTTTAATTTTGATAAATGAAAATTAGCTAATTGCTATATACATTGTGATCCTGCCTAAGAACCTGAAAGTTAAAGTGAAAGTGAGAAGAATCTTTTCTAGATTTAATCTCAATGAAAGGACTCCACCATGTTGAAGATGTTGAAGTTGAAGATACAAGCAGTGCACAAAGCAGTAGTTATGCAAACTGCATGCATGCACAATAGAACAGTATATGACCTAGCATACTATGCGTATAAGTATACATTGTAATTAAGGAGATTGTAATTAAGGAAATTGTTAATTAAGGTAAATTAGGATCCTAGTAGAAGTAGGAGTTAGAATCCTAGTAGGAATACCACATTGTAAAGGCGGCAGAATAAGGCTATAAATATAGCCTTTGTATACATGATATACACGCACAAAAATCAATAAAGCTCAGCTTTTGATTACTTCTTGTACTATATTTTCTACATGGTATCAGAGCATTCAACACAAAGCCAAGCTGTGTGATTAATCTCCCTCATAATCTCTTCATAATGGCTTCAAACTCAACCTCCGTATCCTTGTCCTACGCGTTCATCACCTAATTGTTGCTTGTCCTATCAAGCTTAAGCCAACCAATTACGTCACGGAGAACACAGATCTTGCAACTTATGCAAGTTTTGAAAGTAACTAAGTGGATTAAGGAGGATAATCCAAGCTTAGGTGAAACATCAGACACAGATGAGAAGGAAAAAGCTGCTACAGGCAGGTACAAGGCTGGGCAAGATAGTGAATGGGAAGAAAAGGATGTACTACTGAGAACTTGGATTTCAGGCACCATGACTGAAGAAAGCATGTATCTAATTGTTGGTTGTTCTTCAGCAAAGGAGATGTAGGATTGCTTAGAAGAGGAATATCTTCAAGCAACAAAAGACAAAGAGTTTCAACTCAAACAACAACTCCAAAATATCAAGTTAGGATCAAGAAAACTTGATGAATACATGAAGGAGTTTAAGGGAATATGTGATGGCCTCTTTGCCATACACAAACCTGTTGATGATGATAGCAATGTTATAAACTTTGCAAGAGGTCTTGGTCCCAAATACAAGACCTTCAGAACTGTCATGCTTGGAAAAGCACCTTATCCTACTCTCAACCAGTTTGTCAATGCCCTTAGAGGCTTTGACATGAGAGAAGATAGTGAGGAAGTAATTCAGGAAAATCACAACATGGCCTTCTCTGCATAAAGAGGCGAAGGTAAAGGCAGAGGCAACTAAAATCAGAATAGAGGAAACTCTAACTATAACTCAAGGGGAAGAGGTTTCAAACCTGCAGGACAAGGGAACTACAGTCAGAATAATCACAATGGACAAGTCTCAAATCAGGTGAGGGACAAGGAGCCATCTGCCAATCGTTGTCAAATCTGTGGTAGAAACAACCACACAACCCTCAAGTGTTTCTATAGGTAGGATTACTTATATCAGGCTGAAGAAAATCTTCCACAAGCTTTATCAGCAGTCAACTTACAAGGTACAACATCTCAGGATAATGCAATGTATGTTGACTCTGGAGCAACAACTCATATAACCAACAACACAGGTAATTTATCTGATCTTAAAGCCTACAATGGAACTGATAAAATTATTGTTGGCGATGGATCCCATCTAGATATTACACATGTTGGTAACACTATCAAGTCTGGTTTGAAAGTCAAGGAAAATATAGTAGTCCCAAAGATAAATAAGAATTTGTTATCTGTTCGAAAACTTGCAAAGGATAATGCATGTACTCTTGAGTTTGATGAATCTGATTTTGTTGTTAAGGACAAGAAGTCAGGGAAACACATGGCCAAGGGACCTAAGAGAGGAGGACTCTATGCATTGGAGGATAACAACATCTTTTCATTAACAAGCTGGAAGAAGACAGATGGAATTTGGCATGCTAGATTAGGTCATCCTAGTTTAAAGTCTTTACAATTTTTAGATAAAAATAAGTTTATAGATGTTAAGAGTTGGAATAAATTGCCTGTTGTCTGTATTAGCTGCCAATTGGGAAAGAGTTGTAAACTTCCATTTGCATTGAGAAATAAAATAGAGAAAGAACCTTTGCTCAAAATTCATTGTGATCTGTGGGGACCTGCTCCTATTGAATCCTCTCAGCAAATGAGATACTGTATTTTGTTTGTGGATGATCATACAAGATATAGTTGGTTATATCCAATCAAGAAGAAGTCTGAATTTTTTGAAAACTTTGTGAAATTTCAGAAGATGGTGGAAAAACAGTTTTCTAAGCCAATTAAGACCTTCCAGTGTGATGGAGGTGGTGAGTTCATTAGTAATGACTTTATCAAACACTTGGAAAACTGTGAAATCACAAGGCAGATGTCATGTCCTAACACACCTGAACAGAATGGAATCTCTGAGAGAAAACACAGACATATTGTAGAAACTGGCCTCACATTACTCGTTCATGCAGAATTACCTCTTTTTCTCTGGGTAGAAGCCTTCCTTACTGTAGTATTTTTGATAAACAGGCTTCCATCCTCAGTCCTCAAGAATGAAATACCCTTTGTTAAGTTACATGGTGCCTCACCAGACTATAACAGCCTTAAAGTTTTTGGATGTAGGTGTTATCCTTACATTAAAGGACAGACTAAGTTCACTCCAAAAACCTATCCATGTGTGTTTGTTGGCTATAGTAGTCTACACAAAGGGTATAGATGTTATCAACCATCTACTAGGAAGGTGTTTGTGTCTAGGAATGTGATTTTTGATGAACACACCCTTCCTTATGTGCAGCTAAAGCAGTCCGCTCAGATTTCTCAGAATTCTTCTACTCACTTAGCCACTTTTCTTGAGTTTTTCTCTATACAGGATAAAACTTCATCCGACAATGGTGCTTCCAATTCAGGGGAAGTGTTGATAGACACTACTTATTCTCATGATACTGATGTGGTTGATCACAATGCAGCAGAATCAGGTTCACCAGGTTCACCTGCTCAGACCACAGCAGTTGATCACAATATTGATACCACAGATGATGGTACTGAAAGTATTGATGCAGAAGAACTAGTAGGTGACAGCTCTGGTGATGAAAGTAGTGGTGACATTGAGGAAAGTCAAAGCCATGATGGTGAGTCTGCTCATGATGTTGATACCATTACTGTATCAAATCCACAAGGCATACAACTAGAAGTGGACTTCTCAAAATGGTTCAACACTGGAAATAATACTCAGAATCTTGAGCCTAATATACGACCACTGAAGATGGCACTACTGAAGTTATAGATAATGAGCAACCTCCAACAACAGGACATCACATGGTGACAAGGTTGAAGTCTAAGAAGGCACAAACTACTCGTACAGCCTTTGCATCAATCAATAAGGCAACAAAAACTGAACCAAGAACTGTGACTTAAGCACTTAGAAGTCCAGGCTGGTATGCTGCTATGAAGGAAGAAATAGATGCTCTTCACAAGAACCAACCCTAGATTTTGGTACCTAGGACAGCTCAGATGAATGTGGTTGGGTCAAGATGGGTGTTCAAAAGCAAATTGAAGTCAGATGGATCTGTAGAAAGACCTGAAAGCCAGGTTAGTTGCCAAAGGATACTCTCAACTTGAGGGACTTAATTTTGAAGAAACATTCAGTCCTGTTGCCAAAGCCACTACTATAAGAGTAGTTTCATCAATTGTTGTTAGCATGCAGTGGCCTATTAGGCAACTTGATGTCAAGAATGCCTTCCTACATGGACATCTCCAGGAAGAAGTTTATATGACACAACCACCACGTTTTATTGATCCGCAGTATCCTGATCATGTGTGTTCTCTGATGAAGGCACTCTATGGTCTCAAACAAGCACCCAGAGCTTGGTTTGATAGGTTCAACTTACACTTGCTACATCTTGGTTTAAATTGCAGTAGATCAGGCTCCTCATTATTTGTTCTACACTGTAGTGAAGGTACTATTCTACTTCTACTATATGTTGATGATATAGTGATTACATGAGTTCTCTTCACCATGTCCAAAGGATAGTTACAGCACTGAGTAAGGAGTTTGCAATAAAGGATCTTGGTCCACTACATTTCTTTCTTGGCATTGAGGTTACATATTTCAAAGGAGATATTCATCTAAACCAAAGCAAGTATGCCACAGAATTACTCAAGAAAACTGATATGGAGATGGCTAAGGCAATAAACACACCTCTTGCACAAAATCATGGTTTGCATGAAGAAAAGGGAAGTCAAGTTGATGCCTCAGCATACAGGAGCATTGTAGGGAGCTTACAGTACCTCACATTGACTAGACTGACCCTAGTTCATGCGTCAACTTAGCCGATCCTTCATGCAAGCACCAACTGCTGAACATTTCCAAGCTATTAAGAGAATTCTCAGATATGTGAAGGGAACACTACAACTTGGACTTAGAATGATCACACAATCACCTCTAAGACTCTATGGATTTTTTTATGCAGATTGGGGTGGATGTGCTACCACAAGAAGGTCAACTACTGGATATTCAATCTATCTAGGTGCTAATTGTATCTCTTTGGCATCAAATAAACAAAACACTGTTGCAAGGCCAAGTACAGAGGCAGAGTATAGGGCATTGGCCTCAGCTACAGCTGAAATTACTTGGATCACCTACATTCTTAGAGACATTGGTGTCACATTGACATCAGCTCCAATTCTATTTTGTGTTAATCTGAGTGCACTATACATGTTTCTGAATCCCGTCCCCACATGCTAGAACCAAACATGTTGAAATGGATTACCATTTTGTAAGAGAAAAGGTGGCCAGAGGACAGCTCATAACTCACTTTGTAAGATCACAAGATCAGCTAGCTGACATTCACACTAAGGCACCTACAAAGCAGCAGTTTGCAGGATTTAGGAGCAAGCTAGGAGTGGATGTTCCACCTCTCACTAGCTTGAGGGGAAGTGTTGAAGATGTTGAAGTTGAAGATACAAGCGAAGGCACTGAAAAGTGGTTACGCAACCGTATGCATGCACGATAGAACAATATATGACCTAGCACACTATGCGTATAAGTATACATTGTAATTAAGGAGATTGTACTTAAGAAATTGGTAATTAAGGTAAATTAGGATCCTAGTAGAAGTAGGAGTTAGAATCCTAGTAGGAATACCACATTGTAAAGGCGGCAGAATAAGGCTATAAATATAGCCTCTGTATACATGATATACACACACAAAAATCAATAAAGCTCAGCTTTTGATTACTTCTTGTACTGTGTTTTCTACACACCACTTTATAATTAGGAGAATAAGTGATTAAAGGCAGAGCTATTTATAAGTAATAGCTTTTTTGTTAAAGTTTTCTTTAAAAAGACAAACGGACAAAGGTCAAAAAAAGAACTTAAAACTGTCTTCTTACATGTACAACATAAGTCCTTTATCACTCCAGGTCATTCTTATATAGAATATCGTAAGAAAATGTTGCATGTTTAAAGAACAGAGTAAACAACCCCCTATTTACTCTTAATTAAAAGCTTAAATTTTCTTATTCTCTCCAGCATTGCAGCGCCATCTCATTGCGTAGAGCTTCCCCGTGTACAAGACAACTACACTTTCTTTATCAACTAAAATCTGTACCATAAACAAATTTGTGATAACTTATGTGTATCTTCAATTGCATCTATGACTGTACTCAACCCTTATAATAGGGAGACATATGCTGTGAATTGTGCCCGAAATGTCACTCATCATTCTTTCGCGGTTGAGAGTGATTCTCTAGATATATTGCTAACCATGAATTATACACAAGTTCTGCAAAGCAGGTTGCCAGAATAGTGGATGGCATTGTGGTGCTCAGTAATAAATTTCTGTGCTTTTGCAAAGACCAAACCCAACCAAAATCATGTCTTCATGGTAAATCTAGAAACTATAAGTTTAAATCCATGTTTGACAAGATTTCCATTTATTGAGTAGAGAATAAATCCATAATTCCTAGATTAAAAAAGGCAAACCATTCTGTTATTTACTGATCATGCTAAGGGAAAAACTTTTCCAACTTAGGTGATAGCAGCTGATTAGTTATGCTTTACTAAGATACATTACAATTGCTTGGTATCAGATGATCACCTGTCTTGTTTTCATTTCAGGAAGAAACAAGAAAATTGGATTGAAGATTTCCATAGGTGATTGTCCTTTGAATTTGTTCACCTTGATTTATCTTATTAGCCTCCTCTTCTCAAGAAAATTCCAATAAGCATTTCTTCTTGCAGCAGTTGGCGCTGCTGCATTTAAATAAAAAATAGTTTTTGTGATATTGATCATTAAGCTTAAATGCCTTCTTTCTTCTTTTGTCCATTCATAGCATTACCTGCAGCTGGGGCTGCAATAGCTGTAACCTGTTGCTTGATGTGCTGCTTCCGGTTTATAAGGAAAACAAAGATGACATTTAAAAAAGAAGATCATAATGTTGAGGCCTTCCTGAGGCCGTATGGATCCCTAGCCCCAACGGCATATAGCTATTCAGACATTAAGAAAATGACAAATTCCTTTAAAGAGAAACTTGTGTGAAGATCTTAAAAGAGGCCAAGGGGAATGGAGAAGACTTCATTTACGAAGTCGCAAGCATTTGTCGAACTTCTCATGTCAACATTGTAACTCTGTTGGGATTTTGTTTGAATCGTCGGGAAAAAGCTCTTATTTATGAATTCATGCCAAATGGATCACTTGATAAACGCATATACGACCAAGATTCCAAATTGGAATCGGAAATGTTATACAAAATTACACTCAGAATAGCTCGAGCACAGGAGTATTTGCATAGAGGGTGCAACGAACGAATTTTGCATTTTGACATAAAACCTTACAACATTCTCTTGGACGATGACTTTTGTCCCAAGATATCTGATTTTGGGTTAGCAAAATTATGTATTCGAAAGGAGAGCCTAATGTCTACATTAGAAGCTCGAGGAACCATCGGTTACATCGCTCCCGAGGTGTTTTGTAGAAATTTCGGAGGAGTGTCACACAAATCTGATGTTTATAGTTACGGAATGATGGTTCTTGAAATGGTCGGAGAAAGAAAGAACTACAGTGCTGAAAGAAGTCACCACAGTGAAATATATTTTCCACGTTGGGCTTATCAACGAATTCTGTTAGATAAAGGCCTAAATATAAGAGATATGATGACCAATGAAGAAGAAGAGATTGCAAAGAAAATGATATTAGTTGGTTTGTGGTGCATCCAAACAGATCCCTTGCAAAGGCTAGCCATCAGTAAGGTAATTGAAATGTTAGAAAGTAGCTTGGAGGCCTTGCAAATCCCGCCAAAACCTTTCATATTTTCTCCTTCGCGATCAGAAGGATCACCATTGCACCTTTTGGAGCGACCAACGAAGCCCTTCTTATTTTCTACTTTGAGTTCAATTGTTGAGTCTACAGCCTCAACAATTGTATAGTCTGCAAAAGAGAATTTCAGAAATTGTCTGGTACAACATTCATGACGAAATTACAAAAATTCGTGTAGTGCATTCTAATAAAGAGGAAAACTTGTTTATTTGTTACTCCCTCTATCCCAATTTATGTAATACACTTTCCTTTTTAGTCTGTCCCAAAAAGAATGATACATTTCCTTATTTGGCAATAATTTAACTTTAAACTTTACCTTTTACGCTTAACGAGATGATCTATAACCGCACAAATATCTTTGACTTATTTTAGGCCACAAGATTCAAAAGTCTTCCTTTATTTCTTAAACTTCGTGCCTGGTCAAACTATATCACATAATATATAAACTTGTCTAGTCACAACTACATTTTTCCTCCTAATCTTGGTCACTATTCCATCATCTTACAGCTTTTTGTTTGAAGGAAAGAGTATAAACTGTGAAGGTACTTACAACTGTGGAAGTATACATGGTGTTAAGTATCCTTTCTGGAGAGGTGGTGTGCGATCAAGATTATGTGGCCGATAAGATTACTTTCTTGAGTGCAAAGATAATCTGTCGTCCACTTCGCCTGCTCCTTACCTCTTTAGAAGGAAACACACAAATGGCTATCAACCTTCAAAATTTCGTGTACTGACTATTAATGAATCCTCTACTCGAATGAGGGTTGCGCACGATAGTCTTTGGCATAATATTTGTCCAAGATCTCCTTCGTTTTTCAATCTCTATGAGTACAACACCACCTTGATCAATGGTCTCAGGTAAGTAGTGAAGGATCAAGTTATTGGTTTGATTGTTTGGAGCGAAAATAAGTAGGGATATACAGATATATATAACGTCTAAATTTTGGGTCTGTCACTGCAGGTACGTCCCAGGAACTAGATTTATTAACATATACTACGGCTGCAAACATGAGGTCCTTTCACATGTACAACTGCCTAGTAATATTAATTGCTCTGTAAGAGGAACAACCTGCACTGGCGTTCTCTTTGCCGATGAAATTACTGGAAATTATGGTCGAGGATGTTCTTTCAGCATAGTGGTTCCTCTTGTTTCTACTGCTTATCAGCAACTGT